>NW_026931650.1:0-17500 GCF_032062105.1 Saccostrea cuccullata
CAACTTTGGTACAAATAAAAATTTTGAGACTTTTCTGCAAACTAGGGGCCATTTGACAATTTCAAATCTCTATGGTAACAGAAATTTCTCCTTAGCAACACATCATAAAATGATAATTTCAGCACGTTCATGTACAATATTGTTAAGGATTCTTATATCCATTATGTAAAAATTTAATCAAGCAGATTTAAAAAATGCAATCAGCATTTTATATTTTTTTTTACTTAATTAGCCCATATAGCAATAGTTTGAGCACATAACAATCAATATATCTTATGAAGAGTTGCAAGCACTTCAACATTTTTGGTATACAGAATCAAGTTCACGGAACATTGGCATCTAAAATGATTGCCAGTAGAAAAAAATATATGCATGTAAATATATACATTATGCAATCACATCCTAAAAACCTAAACCAAAAATGTTGCCATGGAAACCTCAGAAGTAATTTTAATGTCTTTATATAATAACAATTAATTAAAATGAGTGGTTGAAATGAATCGTTCTAATGAAATATATTTACACAACATTTATGTTATAAAATATTTTAAGGGGAGACAGGGCACATGTCACATGACTCAAAAGACAGATTACATCCTAGTCGCTGTTGATGTACATGCTAAATGCTGTTAAAATCAACAGTTCTTGTGTATTTTTTATTCTAAAAGGTATTTTATTCAACATTTTATATTATAAAAAATATTCTAGAGTTTTTAGAGATTTTGCCAACATCACAGGTACTTGTGGACAGGAACATCCCCTCCCCCCGTAAATATTCATCCCCATGGCTTGCTGGATTTTTTCACAAATTATATTTATTACACTTATTCATTATAAGTGAAATTAAAAAAAAATCGTAAAAACTCAAAATAATCGCTCCTCAAAAAAAAAAAAACCCTTCTGTACAAATATAAGAGATAATGTATAGTTGGATATTTTTTTGTGGAGCAGTTATTTTGGGGTTTTAACCAATTTTTTCTATCGTGCTTATGATGAATAAGTCTGATAAATATAATTCGTGAAAAAAAGTCCAACAAGCCCGGGGGTAGAATATTTAGGGGGTCTTGTCCACAAGTACCTGTGATCCTGCGTGTATATTCGTAAAGATTTTTTTACCTTTAGAAAGATGAATGAGTTCTGTATGAAAACTGAGACAAAACTGTGTTATTTAAGCAAATAATTTTTCTACTCGTTACCATGGCAACGTTCTTATTTTGATTTTTATAAAAGACTTGTTTGTAGAATGTATATATTCATACATATTTTCTACCAGCAATCATTTACATGTCAATCATAAAATGTCCTGTAATCATGATTCTATGTACCAAAATTGTTGAAATGCTTACAGAGTATGACACTCAACTTCATGGAATATATTGCTTGTTATGTGCTCAAAATCGTTGTCATGGGCTAATCAAGTAAAAAAAAAACTTAAGATAGATGCTAATTGCATTTTTAAAATCTGCCTAATTAAATTTTGGTTTGCAGACGTCATTAAAACTGGGTACGCAATTTATATGATTTGGGCGTCTTTCTTGAGCACATCTGATTGTGATGTCACGGTGAGAAAGGGAAAAATTCAGTACATTATAGTTATAACTTTTGTTGAAATTGGTAGTTTAATGTAACAGTATACATAGAACATGCTGAAGTTATAAAAAATAATGAAGGCTCATTTTGATTCGAATGACCATCATTAAGAGTGTTAGAAAGCATTTCATTATGTGTTATCAAGATTTCGCATCTTCTCGGGTCTATTCTTTGAGCACATACACAGTACTTGTTTCGGAAATAAATGTTAACCCTTGTATCATGTATGATTTATAAATATTAAATACATGTATTTAATGTGTATAATTATAAAACAGGTTTTCTAACTCCGAATTACACTCGATGCCCCCTCCTCAGAAATGCACTCATTCTAGTGAACACTTTCACTGACAACCTGTTTATTACCACTGTCTTTATCTACACAACCATATATGGCATGCATGTCTTTGTTTGCATTTATCTCCGTTAACAGCGTCAAAACTCTGCTCACCGACGGAAAGTCAAACTCAATTATGAAACGGTATATGCTAATCTCGGACAAATCTACATACACTGATAAAAACTGCTAAGGCACTACCGGGGTAATACTAATGAAACATAAACTTAATTATATTTACATTGTTTGAGCGGCATTGACCTCTTGTAAATAACCACAGACACGTAGGATATGACCCCCTCCCTCCTTTCCATTTTTTACTTGCTAACGCCGGGGGTGAGTAAACATAAAAAATTATATCAATGGAAATCTGAAAAGGAAGAAGAGCGTGTGTCAAATTTATCGATGTCTGCATATTCTGATTCTCTACGCTTATTATAGTGATCATGCAAGTGAAGATTATAGAGGCAGATCGACGTCGAGAATAAAAACAAATTGAAAGCCGTCTCTTTTTATGTATCAGTCGAAAACGAAAAACATGTATTTAAAAACAGCGTAAAGAGATAAAAGGGTAACATTATTAATAACATGCAATACCTATGAAAAAACCAAAATAGGAAAAAAAAAACCCAGAAAAACAGAAAGGGAGGGGGCGATACTCTAATTGCCTGTGTAAGTAACGGCACGCGTCGTTGTTAGTTACATGTACATATTTTATTCGCTGCGTTGCTTTCCAGTAGAATTAATGTTATATGTATACAATGAAAGTCTAAGAACAAAATAAAATCTGCCTGTTGATTGCGCCAAATAAAATTAATGTTAAGATTCTCTTCCCATTTATCCCTTTGAAAATTCCTTTTCAGTTCGCTTTTTTCTATCCTTATACGTATTTATAAGCATAAAATGAAATTAAGATTTATTTTAGATATTTATGGCACGCCAAATTCACAAAAATGATATAATCATAGTTTCACAATCGATAAACTAGGTTTATCGACTGTAAACTATAGTTTACAAACCGTAAACTGTAGTTAACGATTCGTTAAGTATAGTTTTCATCTGTAAAACTATATTTAACGGTTGTTAAGTATAGGTTACGAATGTTAATTTAAGTTTACATGTATCCGTCTGTAATAAAGCGTTAACAATAGATTTTGTTGATAAACATAGATTCACGTTTGTAAACTATAGTTTACAATCGTAAACTATAGTTAAGAGTTGTTAATCATAGTTTCACAAATCGTGAAACTATATTTATCAGATCGTCAACTATAGTTAACGGTTTGTAAACTATAGTTTACAAATTGTGAAACTGTATTTATCAGATAATCTATGTTTTGCAATCGCAAATGATTGTTTTCGGTATTAAGTATAGTTTACGGTTGTGACACATAGATTATCGCGTTAACTATGGTTTACAGATGTGAAATATAGATTAACGTTGTTAACTATAGTTTACGGTTTGTAAACTATAGTTTACAACCGATAAACCTAGTTTATCGATTGTGAAACTATGATTATCTCATTTTTGTGAATTTGGCGTGCCTTAGATATTCGCTGCCTCTTTGTAAACTTAAACAAAAACATTTTCAATATAAACACTGAATACATTAATACTTATACTCGGGAGGATATTTGATGGACATTGATTGATTATTAAGTTATTGTTGATTTGATAGCCTTGCTGAATTTTCTAAAGAAAGGGGATATATACAAAGCGTAGAAAACATTTTTCGGGGTTGGGTGTTGGGGGTGTTAGTAGTCCTTGACTTCTAAATTATCTTCATACATACGACTTTTCAAACAAACTTAGATCGATCACAGATCTGCGATTTCAACGGGGATGGCGAGTCCGCCTTTTCCAGAGGGGAATACAAGGTCACTTTTATTTTGCAAATTCCGGCGAGAATCTGAAGAAAACAAAACAAAAAAAAGAAACGATAAGAAATAAACACATACAAAATATATAAAAAGAAACTAAAGGACTGATTGTTGGTTTACGCCTTTTACGTGAATTTTCACTAATATTAGACGTAATAAGCTGAAAGGGAATATTGAATTAAATGATATTGGTCATTTAAAAGAAGATATGCGTGAATATCCTTTTTCTTAAAATCCGTGTAATATTTTTTTTTTGTATTTTTTTGCTCTGTATACCGGATCGATATTCACAACGTCAAGCGTAACGTCGCGATATTTTATGACGTTGTTCTTAGAAATGCTACATTTTTCAATATAAAAGCAATTATCTATAATTAAATTACGAACAAATGAACCCAAAGACATTTTAATTTTTTTACATAGATTTATTTCAAAACAATTCTATTTTTATATACCAAAGGATAAACAAATTCGTCTGCGAGATTTAAAAGTTATTGATATTTTTTAAAATGAAAACCTTGCCTGAAAACAAGCCGAAAACGACGCTTTTCCTATACAATTCACTAGAATACCGTTGAAAATGTAACTACAACAATGACATCTTTGGAATTCAATAACACAAAAACGGCGCAGACGAATTTTATAATATTTTCAGAGAATGGAAATCAAAGGTAGAGAAATCATATAGGTAATTTTCATGGTATGTTTTCGAACACTTTTAAAAGCCCTGTAAACCCGCGACCTTCGTTAAAAATCTTTCACGTTATTGTACATGAACATGCTAAAATTATCATTCTATGATGTGTTGCTAAAAAGAAATTTCTGTAACCATGAAGATATGAAATTATAAAATGCCCCCTTGTTTGCAGAAAAGACTGAAAATAATTAATTTGTATAAAAAATTTGTTTTTAGCATTAAGGATAAGAAAATATTTGATTTATAACTTCAGGATTTTACATATTTTCTCTTTCTATTCATAAAAACGTCCATTTTTGTTGCTAAGAAACGGGTAGGAATTGAAAAGAATTGAAAAGAAAAATACGCTTCTGATTTCAAATTCTAAAAAACAAAATCCTCTGCTTAAAATATTATACATACACGATGTATGTATCAGGTCCATCATTTGAGTAATTCGACATTGAATAATTCAAAAATCAAAGAAAATGCTGAGTCAGCAAAAGAGGAAAAACATATATGTTTTCCCATATCTATCATACAAAAATCTTATTTCTATCGTTTTTGTTGTAAAAGCACTTAAGATGCTTATCTCAAGATACAAAAACAATAAAAAAGACATTCCTCCAGTAATTACATTTAATTAGTGCCTGAAAGATGCGAGATTTTGTTGTTTATTCAAGCTGAAAATTGGCTGGTTGCTAGGGAAATTTCTTTACCCATATTTCCATGGTAACCATGAACCAAAACATTTTTAATTTTACATGCATGGTTCATAGTGCGAGAGAAAACTATGAGTGGAAAATCATCAAATTCTGAGAACCTTCATCTATCATCCTTTGCATGATTAATACACGGAACTGTACTTATATATATTAGATATCCGATTTATGAACAATAACTTATAACCAAATAAATACATTGACTTGTTGAGGATAAAAAAAAAATGAATCGTGTTATTATTTATATGTATGTCATAGTACATTTCATTGATGGAACAGCCATTGATCAAGAAATCTGTTTAGAAGATATGCCTTGTGTTGTTCATGGACTGATAAACGGCAACGCTTTTCTTAAGAAAAAGGGAGGAAATATTATAACTCTTTATTTTTGATTTCAAGGAAAAGATAAAGAAACTTTAATCTGACTTTGCTCCTTAAATCAAACGGGGGGAGGGGGGGGGGGGTCATCAACTTTTTTGGTGAATCTGCTTAACATTAAAGTTAATTCATTTAAAATCAATAAATATGTCATGACTGATCGACAGGGGATTCTTAACCCTCCTTGGAAACTGATCCCACCTCTGGAATTTCCAGGGGTCCGTGATTTACGTTTTCTTCACATGTTTGTAGTATTCTTGTAGTATTCTTTCTACGTTTAACTTTTATGAGATAGATCACTGTTTGTTGTTTTCATTTTTTAGAAGAATGTAAGAGCCCCTTCTTATTAACTCATTTAACTACAATCACAGGGACTTATGAAATGACTTCGCTATATCCATTATTCGTTGTAACCGTATAAGAAATTCATTAATTTTATATAGCTAGGGATCCAAGATGACTTCGCTCTATCCGTAAATTAGTAATATCCGAGTTCGTACTAAACAAGTTTTGCTGTATTTTCCTGCAAGTTTTTTTTCTTCAATTTTCTCAATCAAAACAAGGAGCATATGGCGTCCCAAGGGGATGTTTACGCCTCCGTGCCACCTGATCCTAACCCTGATGTCTTAAGAGGTCTATGTTAACATTTTGTAACTTTGTTTGTGAGTACTTTTGATTGATTACTGTTAGTTGTCTTAATATCTTACTCAGGTACTTTTCCAACTAATAATGTCCTACACCAACTAACTCAAAGGAAAGCTTTTCTGATATAAAATAAGATTTTTGCAATAACAACGCATTTCTTTTCAATTTGCTTTCAAAATTCAATCATAAAATAGATAATTATTTATTTTTCTGACATGTTTAACAATCCTTTTTTGAACTGGTATTACAATTCTTAAAATTGATAGAAAACAAACAAACAAACAATATTAAAAAAGCCCCGATGATGTCCTGCTTAAAAGCTTTAATTTAACATAGACAACATACATGTATATGTGTAAAGGATTTTGAAAATATTTCATGATTTTGTACATAAGATAAATTCATGATAGTTTTTGGTTTTTGATTATTGAAACAAGATGATTGTGACATAATTATACAAAATTATCTAAGGGGTGTTAAGAAAGTTCGTTCCGAGATGAACTATTTTCAACAATTTCAAAGTGGTGCTTAACTAAAGAGATGAAATTTCAACTGTGACAAAATCAGTAGAGTATACTTTAAATGTTTAACAAATAATTTCTAGCAGGAAAGTATAGACTTTTTCTTCCATATAAAAAGCACCAGAATGATAGAAATGCTTGTCATTTTGAGTGAAAATAAAGGATAATTTACTTTTGTTTCTTCATAGCTTATCTTTTATCAGACAAGCTGATGAGCCTAGGTATAAGAACGATATATCACTTTTCAAAAGAAAAGGTTTGTCATTTTGTCATTTTGAAATAATTCACAGCTTTGATAATTTTTGCATAGTATTTGAAAGGATGTTTTGACCCGCGTAATTAATATACATGTACGTCACAAATATGCATCATTCGTAATTTTTTTAACATACATCATCTGTTTTAATACCTGCCCTCCCCTTATTGATTCAACAAAAGACAGTAAAAACCTTATCACTGGCAAGAATGGACTCTGTAAACATGAAATATCACAAACTGTAAATATCTTCTCATCGTATTTCTTTTTGAAAATAAAAGAAAAATGTGGAACTTCCTTAACACCCTTTATCATCAATATCGACTAAACTCCTGATTTCCGTGATGTTGAACAATCGTTTAGAGCGTTTAGTCTATTAACTATCATGCGATTTGTCATTAGAACCGATCCATCAGTCCATGAACTACAAAGAAAATAAAACATTATTGGTAAATAAAAGTAACAATTAACAAAACTTCTTGAAAATCCAGAACAACCGAAAGTTTGATTTAACAGTTCTCAGTTCTACACTAATATAAATTCAAAAATTCAGTATTTTCTTTCTGCTGAACTGCAACTACGATAGAATTTAAATCTTTTTTGCTAAAATTCCCAGGAATTCAATATTTCAAAATACATGTTATTATCATTTTTTGTTTCTTTTTGCATCTACGTTATAATTACTTCTAAAGATACATGCCGTGTATGTAATACAGTCTACAACTGGTTCTTTATATATTAAATGAATTACAAAAAACATTATTGAAAATCCGTCTAAATTACCTTTCACTTTTAAAGGATTTGCATCAGACATGGTAAGTTGCGTATTTTGCTTATATCCAAACAAAAATCTACTGATTTATACAAGAAAATGGAATGTGTCTGTAAATAAAGAAATATCACTAAGAATTTCCTGACGCTTTGTTTTTCAAAGTTTATCTCAAAGGTTTAAAAGAATATAATGTAAAACAGACATATTATAAACTCGAGTTTTGAAAAGAATTTGATTGAAAAGTATAATAGAAAATTGCAATCTATAATTGACATGAAACACACTTTCGTATCTTTCTTTCGATTTTAAATGTACAGAAAAAGGTAATCTTTTTTGAATTATTCAAAAATTCCATATTCTATCATTTACAATCAAAATAGGTCCAACAATTTACACCAACCCCAGCCAGGCATCAATTTTTTTTAAATTTTGTATCATTTTTTCGTAAGAGTATCGAATGAGAAGTTACCTTTACCATAAATATTCATATGAGATGCGTTATCATTGCAATTAATAGACCCGAAACGCATCTTTCAAAACAAGTGGACCTTTTAACATGTAGTTATCTATTGACAACTACTTGTTGATATTTATAATGAATTATTCACTATTTCTGCATAAATTAAAAAAAAACAGTTTGTAAGAAAAATATTTTTAATAAACAATGGGTCGTAAAACTAAAACACTTCATACTTTGTTACATGAAGCAACTATCAAATATGAAATCCTGTACATGTAAACATAAAAGTAATAATCACATCAGAAAAGTATTTGGAGTTTATTTCTAATATTCATATTTATTACTTACTCTGGTCCATGCTGATTTTGCAGACTGGAAATCGATTGGGATGATGTATTTCTAGATGGTATAATTATAAATAAAAATTAAATAGATATTTCTTTTCGAAAAGGTAAAATAATGGTCTTGAAATAGGACCCTTATCTAGATAAATAATCAAATAGAAAAAAGGGAAATATTCATTAAAAAAACAACATCAACGAAACAGATGAATTAAACGAGTATATATTTAAAACCGATAAGAAAAGAGAACAATATAAGAAAAAAAACATTTCGATCACAGAGAAAAAAATGTAATCTCAAGGCAAGTTTGAACAGAATTAAGGCAAAAAAGCAATCTACTTACATGCCAGGTACATGTAGGAGAAAGGAACTTATCATATATCTATCTAAGTACTTCTTGTTTATTTTCTCATGCTTAATTCATGACAAAAGATATATTTCAGGATATTAAATGTTCAATTCTGGTCATACTGAGTGAATAGCAGATTGCAACATAAAGCCAGAGATGACACAATTTTATTTTACATGTACATGTACCAAAAAAGAAAAAGAGAGTTTCAGTTCGTTTTTGTAACAAGACAGAAAGAAAATGTCTCATAAAACTTGTAATATACCACATTGTTGGCGTTGACGATTTTTTTCATACCCTTGATTTGCATCAATTCCTCTTTCGATATTCGATACATCCGCACCGATATATGACCAATTGAATATGACAGTACGCGGATTTCGTATTTGAGATTGATATGTGAAACTAATCAGAAATGAAACTAAGCTGACTTCCCATGTTAAATTAGTTCTATTTTGTACCTTTTTAAGGATTATCAAATTACCTGTTAAATCAGAAGACAAGCTATCAATTAACATCAGTTGATATATGATAGCTAAGCTTTTGATTTAATAATAGTTTGCAGTCACAATTTTCGTGGATTTATAAAAGCAGCAAACAAATCCGCAAAAATATCAAACAGCAGAACATCTCTTCTGTAAGAAGCATTTAATTAATTCCCTTACACATAATTACATTTTTAAGAATAAAATGGGTTTAAAGTTTTATATATATATATATATATATATATATATATATATATATATATATATATATATATATATTAAAAGTAAAAAGAAAACACAAATCAGTTAACTTAAAAAGAAAAAAAAAATCCTCAGTTTTACTGTTCATTATTTAA
Organism: Saccostrea cuccullata; assembly: GCF_032062105.1. NCBI lineage: Eukaryota > Metazoa > Mollusca > Bivalvia > Ostreida > Ostreidae > Saccostrea > Saccostrea cuccullata. The sequence continues at coordinate 9,771 of NW_026931650.1, forward strand.
ATTTTGGATATTATATATATATATATATATATATATATAATATATATATATATATATATATATATATATAATATATAAATCAGATGGAATAATATAAAGCAGCATTTTTACCCTTCAATAGCCATTGTTCTAATGAAACATCACTGAACGTATACTAATTAAAATTTCACAATAAAATAAGCTTGTGTTATAGTTTGCAGTCGAAATTTTCGTGACTCTCTCATACCAGCAAGCAAATTCCGCAAAAATATCCAACTGCAGAAATCTTTTATACGATATATTTAATTGCCTCCCTTTAACATATAAATGAAATGTGAAATTTATTATCCATAAATAAAATATCAGTACATGTATGAACTAAAGTATTCCAAAAGAAAATTCCATCCAGGCCCTTCTGATCGTGTTCTAGATAACAAAGACTAAAATATAGAAATTATTTCATAAATTTAGGGAAACATTTTAAAGATAAAAATCTGAGTTACATAAAGCACATTAAAATATACAGTTAATATTTTTTACCAATATTGGAGTAACTATTTGAGAACTACATTAATGTGAATCATTTCAAAGATATGCTGTTATTTGTCAGAGATGATATTTAGACAATTTATATACGATTTAAGTGTACTATATACATACGATTTTCTACATTCTTCTCTGCTTCGTAGATAACATGGAAATCTTGTGTATATTTATTTCTAGATGTTTTATATATAAGGTATAAGGTATTTCCGGTTGAAGTGACAGTAAAATGAGGTCGACTGCCACAATATCGGCCGACCAATGGTGAATGTATGTCTGAACCATCGAAAATCTTTAAAATATAACAATTAAAAAGATCACAAACTTTGCATATAATAATAAGTCTCATCATGACTTTAATTTGGCAAAAAAGATTTAGTTAAATAACTTTGCATAATTCATATGCATTCATACCTCGAGATATGTGTCGTCACATGTAATAGAGGAGTCCCGATACCCTTGAGTCTGCTCGTTTGAATTTGTTGAGAAAGAAATGAATGTTGCATTGACCCTTTTTGAGTTGTATGGAGCCAACAAAAAGAAACACAGTGTGTTTGCTAAGAGTTGAAAAGGAGGCTCTACAAGTCCAACCTGGGATGTATATACCCCTCCACAAACTGATAAAACAAATTATGAATTATATAAATTGTACAGTTATTTAAGCATTGAATTCATATTTTGGGATGTCTTCGGTCCTATAACTCACCTGGCCGTGCCGCCAAATTGAATACCGCGCGTTAGCGCTGTATGATAATTTGTCGGCACGGCCAGGTGTGTATGTCTGAGCCATCAAAAACTTAAAATATAACAATAAAATATGAATTCAATGCTTATATTTACATTCTTTAATTTTTCCTCTTCATAATTGTTTATTTTGGTAATATTTAATGCCAATTTAGCACCCTTCAAAACTGGTGTGCTTTATAGATGTAAGAGCCGTTTGTGACTTCGTAAAGTTAAATAACGCAATCGAACATTGCGAGGAAAAAAAGGTGACAAATTTTTAAATGCACATTTGTTGTATTTTTTATTTTATTAATTCAACAGGCCTAGGCTTGTTTTTGTTTTTTTTTATCAAATTGTGTCAAACAATGTACATTTTGGTGTTCATAAAGTATTGAAAATTTATATACTTCCTGCTGTGTATTCTAACGCGCGGTGACAAGGTTTTGCGTGTGTTATAGAGATTTGAACGTCATGGATTTCTCATTGATTTCATAACGAAAATTACACTGAATGTAAATATAAATAGAAAGAGTTATTTTCAGAAGAAAATATATTAAGGAATGTCATGTATATAGATGAGGGATGAATATTTCCTCTAAAATTAATAACTGAAAGATAATATCTTTAAAATATGGATGTAAAATTATTAAGTTTGCTTAATATTTTGATTATTGTAGACATTTAACAGAAAATATTTAATCTAAAATAAAAACTGCATGAACATTGGAGTGTTGTTTTCATCACTTGTATCATTTTTAAAAACTGAATTCATATACTACCGATAAATAATAATACATATACCAGGGTATATATATAATATAAACTTCTTTTCTACGAATATTTTTAAGAGTTAATAGATAATTAGATCAAAAAAAGAGATTTTATTTTTGGTTGTCAATCTAATGAACAATTATAAAATGTATTATCAGTTGTCAGAATTCGATATATACAAAAAGTAGTCACATATTTTTGGTAGTAGAAAATGTCTCAGGAATGTACTCACCACCACAGGATAGTTGCGTCGCATCCTTCGCTGTGTCACAGGGCTCAATGGAGACATTGCATTTCGTAAGGTCAAATCCTTTACCTTTTTTATCACAAACAAAAGAGCTGTATGTGACTCCATTGGGCGAATCGTAACCTCCCCTTTGAGGAAGATGAACGCCATATCTACGGTTAATTATAAATACCAATTAGAGGAAAACACAACCAGCGACATCAATGTTTAAGAAGCTTTAAGAAACTTTTAGAATAGAAAAAAGCTGTAAGAAGGACGTTTTTCCAAATTTTGGGATGATTTATACTCTTTATAATTTAAAAGCTGGAAATTCAGTTATATTAAGTGTTTCCCCCTGCAACTTACATGTTTTCAAATAGTGTATTGCATGCTACCATGGCTGTAAATAGATCAAAGGACTGACAAACCGCGCCCCAGATATTGTCTCGCCACATCAATAGCGTACCATCCATTGGTGTAGATCCATTCGTGATGGCAAGTGTGGATTCTGAAAGATGTGTAGAAAAATTGTCATTCATTAAGGTATGTGTTTTATGTTATCAAACACGAGAAATAATATGCATGATTTAAATATGGAAAATATTTTTAGCAAAGAAACGTTAAAGATAATGAATTAACGAACAGTAATCGATCTAAAAAAATCTATAAAAATAAACAAATCTTTGAGGATCAGAAATGTTCACCTGAACCTTCATTTGGCTAAAAATTCTTTGGGATACATGGACAATGGATCTGCTACTTAAAATGCAAAAGAAACTTTCAATAAAAGACATTACCTGAGCAAATAGCGCCATCACCAAACGTTCCCTTTTCACAAAGACACGAGTACGACCCGTTCATATTCTCACATGTTTGCAAAGAACCCATGCATGACGACTTGCATTCATCAATATCTATAAAGAAAAAAACAATGTTTTGACTCTGTACGGTGTTAGGGGCTAATTATATTGAATAAAATTATAGCAAAGAATACAGTGTCCTAGTCTTGTACATTAACTTTGAGAAAAAATTCTAATCAAATTGCAACCAGAGAGACTAAAATTGCAGATGATTATGAAACAATAATACGACTTGAATACCTCTGCAACCCAAGCCAGCTTTTATATATCCATCCGCACAAGAACATACTCCTCCCATGCAGATTTCTCCCCTCTTAATACACGCGTCGTTTTCTGATTGGGAACAGTCACATTTTACACCATACCAATTTGTTTTGCAGATGCAATTATCTTTAGAGTCAAATGAAAGAGTATTTGTTTGATTGCATTTTGACATCTTCTCACAATCCGAACCATAGTACCATTGTTGGCAAGCATCTGTAAAAGGTAGATATCCTTCAAACAAAGAGTAAAAACCAGTTGCTGGTGATCGTTGTTTAATTTAAGATTTATAGCATTCATTCACAAGGACAGTAATTATCTAAGATTAAGATAAATGAACTCAGTTAGTGTTCTTCTATCGATATCCCCTTACTGTACAAAGTTAATAAAATTGAATTTTGAAAAAGGATTTTTTCGTGCATCTATTAAACCATTTTTCACAGTAAACATTAAAACTTGATAACATAGTAAATGTCTAGTAGGCATTTTGAGAATGTAAAGTAATTTTTATGTCAATCACAGACAAAAAAGAATGATGGAGAAAAAATATCAAATATTATTTTTGATTTAAAACATGAAGAACACAAGTTACCACACGTCTTAGCTGTTATGATAATATCGTCTATAAGCATGGGTAAGTTGTTGTTTACATAAACAATGACAACAATCTACAAAACAAAAACATGGCATTTTATTTATTTGCAACGTCTTACGATTAGACCTTATTACATATGTACTAGTTAATTTTTGCGACTACAGTCAAACAAATAAGTACCTTGGTCAGTGAAGACGCTTTTATGGGGACACGGGCAGTTGACCAATCTCTTCCTTGAAACAGTCTATTACTCATCAAATGCCCATTTCTTATCACCTGAATTCGGAGACTTTGCATTGTCGGATCCAGTGTATAATATTTCAGTTGAAAACAGCTGTCTCTCTCTACAATTTTTTGTAAGAAAGAATCAAAATGAGTCTTTTAAACTTTCTTAAACATATTTTACGTTGAAAAGTCTTTAAAAAGCGGCTTGAGAATTATAGCACTTACTCAAAGTTACATTTCTGAGAGAGAATGAATACATGGTGCGTTTAGGAGAGAGCCTTGTCTGAAGATAACTGCTCTTATTCAAATGAAGGCTATCATTTATAAGCTGTGCGCTGTCCTGTAACGAACAAATCTTTTTTATTTAAAATTTGGCAAATATAATTTTTAATCTTTTGGTTGTAGAAAAAAATTGGAAAATTATACATTTTTTTTTTTTTTTACAAAATCTGTGGAGAATTCAGTGCACTCTAAAAAGTTTGTGTTATGAGCAACATTATTAGCTTTAACCTCTTTCTTTTCCCACATCGCAGTCGATAATTCAATTTTGCATCCATGTACACTGTCTGCCGTAGCAAATGTACAGAAATATATGACATTGTCGATACCTACAACAGTTTTAAAAGTTATAACAATCAATGTTTATTTAAATCTTAATTAAAATTTCTCTTTTTAAGGTATTCAAAAAATGTGGAAATTTAATTAGGAAGTAATTAAGATTTATCAATTTATTTTTATCCCAAGAAAATTTCCAGTTTAAAGATAACAGTTAAGGTCAAGATCTAGTGAACGAAAGTTACCTACAGATTTATCAAATTTGAGAAATAAATTCCATTTAATGATGTTTTATAAGTCAACCTTGGTCAAATAGTTTCGGGGCGTAATTTGTAGATGAACAGGATAAAATAAAATCATATTTTAAACTGTCATTTCCAATGAAAAATTAAGAAAACCAGTCATGAAAAGGGGAATATTTTTCCTTATCAGACACAGAACATGTATCAAGAATGCCTATAGTCTATCAGAAAACAGTTATTTGTATGTTCTTGGCCTCTTTTTTAAAATAATATCAAAGATTACATAGGTATCGGGACTACTTGTCATGTGATTTCATTTTCAGTTCCATGAAAATACTTAATTTCCTTCATAATTCTATAAGAGCTGCAAAATACGTGAAAAAGAAAGTTAAAAGTGATTATGACGTCAAAATGGTTCTAGGACCAAAAATTTGGTCTAAAGACATTTACTAGATATTGACCTCAATTTAGATTTTAAAAGTTACAAATCAAAATAAGACAGTATTAGATTGATTACATAAAAGTGCAAAAATGTACATTTCTTTGTAGCATACCAGAACAGGTTACACCGTTAGCGTATACGCCATCTTTACATAAACACATATCTCCGTGGCAAAATGAGTATTCCGGGTTGCACGGGTCTGGGGATTTTCTACAATCACATGTTTTGCCGCTCCATCCTGACTGGCAAATACAGCTTCCAGTCTGACTATTACACCCTTCAGAGGTTTCTCTTGTGCAATAACATGATTTTTCACAAGTTAATCCATATTTCCATTCCTCACAATCTAAAAGACAATTGTTACATAAATGAATGCTGAAAGCTAATTTGAATTTATTTCATTATCAGGCGAAAATAGTTCTTTCCCTTACCACAATGCCCTTGAAAGATTTTGAAGTCGTCTAGTGCTACATCTGAATTATGGCCGTCACCTCTTATTCCAGTTATATTTATCTGAAGAAAAAGTCAAAGTAAGCTTTAAAAAACTCGAAATAAAGATCACAACATATAGTACTAGTATTCCAAAACGTCTTCTTCGTGAATGGTTAATGAACAACTCAATTTTATGATAAATGGTTTGACCTCAGCTTTTCTATCATCAGTAATCCTTATTCCTGTTGTTGGATCCTGATATTATAATAAAGTCTGAAAAATTGTATTTTTTGTATCTACGCACATAGCTTAATTGAAAATCAAAACATAAAATGGTCGATATGCGTCTTTTGGCGTGACGATACAAGTTTTCTGTGATATATTTTCTATCCAAATAAATCATGGTACTAAATATTTCATAATTATTCTTTCTTGAAAACACATTCTGACAAAGAAAAAAATTTCAAATTGCTTCGCATAATCAAATATTTGACCTTTCTGTACTCAAAAAATGTCAATTTCTGGTATCAAATATTTCACAATAAAAATTATTTATATTAAAGTTTTCCCTGAATTAAAACAGCAACACGCGGAATGATTTTATCCATCACAAAAAAAAGATGTGGCAAATATAAGTTTGCGATAATTTTCTATTGCATTTCTCTATTGAATTTACCACATCTGCAGTTGATGGAAAAGAAATAAGTCCTTTATCCCAGAGAGAACCCTGGTGCCCTGACTTTGACCATCTAGCTACTTCTAATCCATTTATGTCCTGTACTGCTACATTCAGATCACCCATATCCTCTCCTCTCATGTGGAAGAAAAGTTGGAAACAGGCATGTGTGGCTAAAAAGATAAGGAGTGGTTCATATGATCAATTAAATATATCAAATGATGAAGAAATTTGCCGATGAATTGTAATCACTTTATTCCTGTAAATGTTATAAAAGTTAAGATTGTTTATACATTTCAACTATTTGATACAACTGTTTAATCAAATAAAATATTTTTTCTATGGAAAAGAAGTGAAATGTTCTTTTTTAAAGTATGTACATTTTGTTCGTTAAGTGCTTTTTATTTATTTCTTTTCTCGTTTAATATTTACACTGTCTTTGAAACTTTCATGCGCTTTAATGTCGTTTCGGGAGAGGGTAATTCACCTAATAAGTAATCATTCTGATTATTTTATTGTTCATTATACCAAAAACTTGTCTTTGAATTTTAAATTTCTTTTGATTCATCCCGTAGAATATACATTTGAAATCATTATCAAATCTCTAAATGAACTCCTACTTAAATTTAGGTTTGAAACTGGAATTTCCATCACTCCTTTATCGCCATTGAATTGCAGGTTTGCCTCTGTGTACACATAATTTTTACCCTCTTGGGCCGAGATTGGACCTGTTTCTCGACTATAAGTTCGATCCTACAAAAGGAAAAGTTCATTTCAGAATTCAGGGAAATTTGTCACATACACTATGAAAATGTTATTAACACTTACCGTGCCTTTTCTCCATTTCATTTTGCCATAATTTTTTATGAAGCAAGCATCAAAAGTCGTTTCAAATGAACAAGAGTATAAAACATCCGTGACATCTGCAAAGAATATGTGTAAACTAAGTTATGATTAGATGTCACAGAATAATAATAGTTTTCTGAATGTGGTATTTCTTTTTATGCATTAACTTGATGATGAAAACCTGATCATATCACAAAATCTTGTAGAAAGGTGTAATTTTGTAAAAACCATTGCCGTGTCAAGCTTAGTTCAACCCTTGAATTATAATAAATCCTAAAACCTTTAAGAAATTTCCAATTTTGACAATGATTTGAAAGTAGGAAACGTAATCAATCTTTTTGCTAGATTATC
>NW_026931650.1:22500-47162 GCF_032062105.1 Saccostrea cuccullata
CACAGGCACATTTGTCACAATCTTGACCAAATGTCCAGTCTGAACAAACTATCAAGTCAAATAAAAGTTGCCTGCAACACTTTGTCTAATTTTATCGAATTGTAATCCTTCTAAGTTTAAACTTCTTCAGAATTAAGATTTTACAAATCAAAAGATTATTTTCTCACCACAACTGGACCCTGTAACAATGATTCTGTCAATAGCAGTGCTCTCTTCCATTGCTATCTTTATCTATATAATAAAAATATCACTGTTATTTCAAAAAAAAATGTCCGTTTTCTACGAAAGCCCAGAAGGCTCATTCGAGATTCGAGTTTCCAAATACGAGATTCGAAATTCGAGATTCAAAATTCGAAATTCGAGATTCAAAATTCGAGTTTCGAGATTCAAGATCCAAACGAACCAATCAAAAGCGGGTTCAACATTTGATTATTTCCCTTTATTATGTTTTTACTATCAAGAAATAATTCAATATAATTATATCAAATGGGTCATTTCATTAAATTACAATGCAAGAAAAAGTGTTATATATATTAGAGGGAAATTTAAATAATTAATGGAATTTTGATCAGCAAAAAATATTTTTATTTATATTATAGATTCTTAAATATTAAATAGATTTCATATATCAGGAGTATATATATTTTTGAATTGTCTATTAAACTTAATTTTTATGCATTTCCTGTGTTAGGAAAACCACAGGTACTTGTGAAAGGTGCCACCCCCCCCTTCCCCCCCCCCCCCCCCCCCCCCCCCCCCCCTCCCTCGATATTCAACCCTTGGGCTTATTGGACATTTTTTTCACAAGTTTTATTTATTAAACTTATTCATCATGTATACAATAACAAAAAATTGTAAAATCCCCAGAATAATCGCTCAACACCTCCCCCCCCCAAATACCCACTATACATTATAAGAGAAGGATATGCCACTCCAGTCTGTTTACGTTGTACCCCCACTGGTGTTAAAGACGTACAACACACTGGGGGAGATAACTCTTGCGATTTCAATTGAACGTTTTACGTGACATCAAATTTAACGTCAAAAATAAAGCGTCAAAACGACGAGTAAAACGATCCCGATGTATATCAATCATGAAAGAAAATTGAGATATGGGGCTTGGCTGTGATTGTGCGTACCATACTCAATCAATAAGTATTTTTTTTTAATTAACCCGATTAAACTCCGTAAAAAGCAAGACATAAAATACCATCCCTTAATGTTTATTTCATTTCATTTCATATACAATAAATTGTATTTTTGATCAAAGCGCAGCATTTTTTTTATTCTGAAAATTTTATTTTACATTGCCGAAATTCTCATTATGTACAACTGGCTATATAACATTCCGATTAATGGTCTTCGTTACAATTTGTGCATACACGATATAAATATTGTTTTTCTTCTTTGATTAAATAAAACAACAATAAATATTTTAAACAAAAAACTTTTTTCAATGTAAAATTGATGTTGTTCTCAGACCCTTACTGATCAAAGAGGAACAACTCTGAAAATGTAGGAGATGTTTATTTTCCTCCCTTTATTCACGGTTTTCCACAGAATCACATACATTTACAGAAAGACGTGATAAATCCGAGAATTGAATACTATAGACCTCATATACACAATGTAAGTATAAAATTGAAAAGAATTGTTCACTTGTACTGAAATTATCTGCATTTATGAATATCCTATTGCAGCAAATCGTAACTTTGACTTTCTGTCAACAATGTCGGTTCGCATTTCCTCGACACAAAACAAAACGTAGCCTGTAAGATTTTAAAAAAAATATCAATGTGGGATTTGATATAAATTGAAATAGATGAATAGTTTAATGTTTGATATTTTGAAGTTAATGTGGACGAATACGGAATTTTCATTTTAACTTTAGAAGCGACGACATTGAAAGAAATGCGTACAATATTATCATGAGGGGTGTATGTACATCTAATGCAAATGTCGATGTATCCCCACAGCCACATACTGTCTCGTTTGAAATAATAACATGAAAGAAACTAGGCTACAATTATTCCATTTATATCACAGGAGAGTTGAACATACACCATTTTTTTAATGAATAAAATTAAAGAAATAAAATTAAAAATCAACATATTCAAGTTCAACAAAACTTGAATTCGTATCCAGGTTTCATGTGATATGGAATGCATAACGCATACGTACAGTATATGGACTAAACACTAAAATCTTTCAGTAATTTTTTCCTGATACATATAAAAAGAGTAGTCAATATTTATTCTGCATTCATGAATTTAAAAACTAATGCATACCTCCGGGATTCTTGACGAAATACCAGTATATTTGCACTGTAAACGACGTTTCGTCAAACGCTAGGCCTAATGGTCTGTGACGCAAAAAAGGAAGGGGTGGGGGTAATAGGGGTATTCAAAAATTGCCTAAAAATCTACATTTAAATACGCTTTACATATGAGAACTTTTAAATTTGTAAGTTAATATATTTTTTAAGCAAAAGCAATATTCCAATTTAATTTTTTTAATGTGTATTTGTAGATTCATATAACAAAGTGATCGACCCCCGTCTGAAAGACGCGCAGGAACGTGATTTATTGAGAAAGGGGGAGGGGGTAATTTTCCGCTATTAAATCAAAACTGGTCGTACAAAAATTATACAAAAAATTATGAAGATTATTTTTACTACCAGCTACCTAAAGAAAGTTTTTTACCAAAATTAAACGACAGGTTTTTTCACAAAAAAATTTTGAATTTGAAAAATACGCAATTTTCAAGGCTTAGAAAATTCACAGTTTTTCAGTTTAAGGTCTTTAAAAAATGTTTTGATGATATGTATATCAAAAAGATAATTATGATTTGTGTTAAATGGTTAAAAGAATAAGCCAATGAAATTTGACATTTATATCTAACCTGGTTTTATTGAAAATCAAAGTTTAAGTAGTTCATTGATTAAAATTTTTCTCTCCTTGTAAACAACTAAAGGGGGGTAACTTTCGGAAGTTCCTGTCCAAAAACCACTCGAACGATTTTGTTCAAAATATGCATACATGCAGTAGATATAGTCATGTACTAAATATACAAAAATAACGAAAATTAAACGACAGGAATTTTTTTGGGGTAGGTGTGTTGTACATCCTTAAATGCATTTATTTTGTTTTAACTTTATATGTCGATTCACACTGTCTCTACATATACAATGTATTTCCAGGGGCGGATCCAGGAATTGAAGTTAGGGGGGCGCCAGATTCAGGCAGGGGGTCTGGGGGCCGCCTTGAGGCCCCCAGTGGGTCCAGGGCAAAGCCCTGGTGGGGGCCCATGGGGCGAAGGCCCCGGAAGCTCTTGGATTCTAGAGGTTTTGTAGGGTAAAAATGAGGTCTACCGAGTAGACATTTAAAACATTTTCTCGACAAACTATGTTTTATGCTAACTTGGACAATTTTAAGGGGGCGCGCGCCGGGTGCGCCCCCCCCCTTAAATCTGCCACTGATTTCTGTCTTAGTCCATGCTATCGGACTGACTCTGCATCACGTAATAATCCCACATTTTTTCCGTAAACAGCTTTCTTTCTTGTAAAGTGGGGTAATAAATATTATTATCCTTCAGAATTATACAGTCAATCTGATTGGTTAAGAGCAGGTCACGTGCAGGGATACAACTCGTGATGTCTCCCTCACGCGCAGGGAGACAACTGTTATTTCCCTTCAGATGACAATGAAATAGCGTAAGCGATCATGCAGGGTTACAACTGTGTTGTCGCCCTTTGAATAGAACTACAGTGGTTTAAGCGAGATAACTCCTATCTATAAGTACATTCATGGCTAAATATGCGGGATCGGTAAACAATAAATTCTAACGATGACGTCAAAGTTGTCTGTTGACATATTTTGAAAGTATGCAATCGGAGCAGAGTAGAAGAAATTAAGAGGTTTGATTACTATTTTCTAATCTATCTAATTGAAAACTGTATATTCTTCAGGATAATAAAACTATTATGGACTGTTTAGAAGGGAGACATCACCAGTTATCAGGTCTGAGTAGGGTTGTCACCCGCGGGCGCAAGCGCCCTCGGGTGACAACCCTACACAGACCTGATAACTGGTGATGTCTCCCTTCTAAACAGTCCATAATTGTATAGTGTTTTTTTGTTTTGTTTTTTTGGTTGAGCGATTATTCTGGGGGTTTTACGCCAGCGATTTTTTTCGTATTGTAAGGCTACACATAACAGAGAAATAAGCCACGGGGTTCAATATCAAGGGGGGGGGGGGGGGGGGGTGTCTTGTCCACACGTACCTGTGTTTTTCTAAAAATTAAGACAAGAAACATGTATTGACGTAAGCGTCAAAAATCGGTCGCAAACCAATTAATGTTCCTTTTATGAAGCAACTAAAGACTATGGTGGTCTGTTTTTAAAATATCTTATATTTATCTTTTAATATATATCCTCGTGATATTAAAAGCTTGTGCTCTACATTGCATGATTTTCTTAATTATATAATGCATGTTCAGTATTAACCCCTGGTACTCTGCGTCAACAACTTTTGAACCGTGGGCCTGTATGGCATTTATATTAAAAGTTTAAAACTAAAATTAAATGTAATCTACAACTAGATATGCAGTGTAGTTTAATTTAATAAAAATGCAGCAAATATGTTGGTATCCTTGCTCTCTCTTAGAGGAAAAAACTAAACTCCCTCTAGATCCGCCACTTCATTTGTAGCGGGAAAATTCTTGGCACATTGTAAAACGTGCATTATCCTCGTCTGCTAAGGGCCAAATCTTGTAATATTTTGTAGCCTGCTAAGTCTTTTAATGAATTTACATTTAACCATATTTTTCAAAATGTTTATATGTGTACATATGTACACGTCATTTTAAAATAAATACGTACAATAAATCCCGTTTGAATAGAGAAAGTAAAATTGTGTAATATACACAACGCGGTCTTTGATTTAGACTACGCCCAACACGTGTCTTAATTTTCTCCGCACTTCAAACATATCTAAATTTCTAAGTCAGTATTGGATGAATTATTTACCTCATTCTTCTTAAGAATTTTTAATTTTATGTTTATTGTGCGTTTTTCTTTAACCTTAAGACCGTCTTTTTAATATACTATTATATTACTGTTAAATATTTTTTATTTAAATTGTTTTAACTCCGCAGAAACGCACAGCGACTTCGAACTTTCATATCATATAACCGACCATCTCCTGGCGGCCGGTAATTTGTCATCAATACAAAAATATAATTATATACTCCTAATATATGTAATCTATTTAATATTTAAGAATCTATAATATAAATTGAAATATTCATTGCGGATCAAAAATCCATTAATTATTTAAATTTCCCTCTAATATATATAACACTTTTTCTTGCATAAATTTAGCATTGACAGGGTCTTCCCTTCCTGAGAAGAGTTAAAGAATTCAGGTAAAATTTAATACCAGATATTCCGTTTCACAACCTCAAGGCCAACAGTTGTAAAAATATTTAAAGATACCTGCTATATCAGAAACGAATTTAAGTAATAAAAATATATACATGTGTATATATACTTATACATTCCCCTATTGTGGCCAAACCCAACCCTACAAATAGGGAGTTTAACAAAATTGAAGATAATCTCTCATTATTACTGCCTTTCTTGATAGCTTTTCTATGAAATGGCCATGGTTCTTCATTAAATCAGACTTGAAGTCCCTTCACCTAAATATATTCCGTGTCAAGTATACATAAAACTAGCTGAGTAGTTCGACAGGAAATGATTACATTGTACGAAGATGCTTATAAATAAATTTCAATAAGCTTAAAATATTTAATATCCTACCTGATGAAGAGCTTTTCCTTCATTTAACTGTAAGTTTTTTGTTGTCCAATTTTGCTGTGTTCCAGTTAAATTTGCTAGAAAAGTTTCCGCGTATGAGTTGTCTATTTTAGATATGGTTATCGATCCTCTTCCATAGAGAAAGTAGTCAAAATAAAGACAAAATTGCTTTCCTGTTTTAAAAAAAATGTAAATATTTTAATGTTTATGTAGTATAATATGAAATAATTTAAAATTGTAAATATACATTGCTTGGGTGTTAATCTATCCCACTGCCTTTATGTTATGAGCACCCCGGAAATTGTTGTATCTTCGTAAATGCTTAAAATGTTTTGATAAGTCGTTTGATGAATAAATGAGTAGTCTACAAAAGAGGCTCAAAAAAGAACGCCTGGAAATAATTATCGGGTAAGTATCTCAAAGTGAACAATGCCTTTTGCATTTAAGCCTTCCCTAACAAAAGAGAGGCATAGTGTGAACACTTGGAACTGCACTACCGTATGATGCTTCTATATCAATAGGACTAATTAAGGCTTTGTTAGTTCATTGTGACCCCTACCCCCGGAAACATGTACAAGAATAATCATTCAAAAAATCGGATTCTACACTACACGAGAATGCTTTGGTATTTCTAATTCATTAAAAGCACATGCATTCAATGTTGAAACACAGTTATCTGTTTTTGATACTTACGTAAGTAGTGTACTTTTATACGCATCAGGGGTATGGGGATGGCATAAAGCTACTGATATTGAAAAAATTCATCTTAATTATTGTAAAAGAGTCTTAGGGGTGGGTCAGAAAACAGTCAATAATTTCGTATATTGCGAATTGGGAAGATATCCATTAGCACTAAAAATGAAATCAAAAATTTTTAAATACTGGCTCAAGTTAAGAGGGACTGGTAATTGTATTCTTAGGGCCTGTTATGAAGATATGGTTTTACGTAACGATAATTGGATTATGTGTATTAAAGAAGAGTTAGGGACATTAGGTTTGAGCTATTTATGGGACTCCAACATTGTTGATAATTGTACACATAAAATAATTGAGCAAAGGATGGCTGATATTTATAGACAAAATATTTTTTCATTTGTAACTTCGTCTTCAAAAGGGCAACTGTACCAGTACGTTGTAAATAATTTTGTATTACAAAGATATTTAACAAAACCTATTGATGATAAATATAAGAGAATGCTCACCAAGATTAGATTATCAAACCACCAATTAAAAAATGAAACTGGTAGATATAATAATACACTTAGATCTCAAAGAATTTGAACACTATGCTCCTCTAATGATATAGAAGATGAATTTCATTTCATATTAAAATGTCCATTTTATGAAAATCTTAGAAGTATGTACATTAAGAAGTTTTATTACGTCAAACCAAGTGTATTTAAACTTGTAAGTTTAATGAGTAGTCAAAATGTAAAAGAGTTGTCAAATTTGGGAAAATTTTTATATAAAGCTACTGCTCTACGAAAGTGTAATCTGTAACTACTATTGATATGTATATCCTTTGTGTGTGTTTGTATATAATATTTATTCTGTACTCTATATCATGTTTATATCCTGTACTGATGGGCCTCTGGCTTAAAGAATAAAGAACAAGTTAACAAGCTTTGTTAATATTGTAATATGTGGCTATTGGCTTTTGTGTTCCTGAGAGGAAAATTATTAAATTTTCTCCTATTTAACGATGGAAAACTTTAATCACCCATAATGGTTTTAACCTACTCCTGGGTCCGTCACTAGAACAACATTAAACCTATACTTTGTCAGGAATATTTCATTCAAATTTCATCTTTTCTTTCCAAAAGGTTTTTGAGAAGACTTTAAAATGACCTCGCTTAATTTTTACCATTCCTTTATTATCTAGTAAGATAGTATGGTCTTTTATTTGAACGATTTGAAATCTTTTTACCCTAGGAAACTCAAGTTTGGTTTAAATTGTTTCAGACCATAACAAACATTGAAATTGTTGAAAATCAACAACAAAACAACGGCAACTACAGACAATTGAAAATTTTTTATTTAAAAAAAATCATCTCTAGAGCTTTCGCCGTATCTGAATAAAAAGACTGTGTAGCTGAGAGAAAATATGTTTGAATATATGGAAAATTTCACTCTAAAATAACCACAAAAAAAAATAAATAAACTTACGCTTTTCAGTCAGCGTTATAACCATATCAGTAGAGGATGGACCGATTGATAGGCCTGTCATTGAAAGGACGGATGATAGAAAACTTTTTGTATCTTGAAAGACATAATATAGATCATCTGTTCCTGCTTTAGGTCTCCCTCCAAACAATAAACCATACTGAAGAAAATAATTCCAATGAAGTATTGAGGAGATTCAATTGTCTTACAATAAGCTATTACCGTGTTAAGTGGATAAGTACATGGAGCAATGATACATGTTCTCTTGATATTTTTTTATTTTGTACAAAGCAATAAATCTGTCAGTTGTACTTATTGTACTCTAGGGTCTTAAAATCTAACTTATCTTCTTACAAAGGAAGCTTGAGTCTCATCCACATCCCGCAACTTTTGACGTATATTGAGAAAAAAATACTTCTACTTCCGGTTTGATGTAGTTTGTGCACTGAACATTTATCAGGCACCGCTTGTAAGAGACTTTTACAAACGATTTGGAAATAAATTTTTGTTATTGGAAAAGTACGTGATAAACTGAAAGCTACAACCAAATTATAAACAAAAGAAAATGCAGGACGTGATTTCTTTAAAATCGGTTGCTGATATTTTAGCTTCATCAACTTGTTTGTCAAAAGTCTACCTCGTTTTAGATATTGCTCTTGCGTATTTAATCAACTGAGAGATATAAACCCCGTATGCAGGCGATGAAGGTTTATTGTTGTATAAGTAAGGGAAGTCAAGGTAATCACGATTATCATAAATCTAGTAAGATTACCAAGTAAAATATCCAAATATGAAACAGATAGATGAATAACACACTCTGTGGTATTTGTTATTTAAAGCTCGCCGGGATATATCGTATCGACATAAGTATGGAAATAACCGTTGTTAATTGACATTATGTCGACGATATATATTTAAAGGCCACAGGAAGTGTTTTCCTCTCCTCGTGTAAAGGATTTTGGACAAAAGTTCTGCTTTATATGAATTTTAAAATAGTTTGCTAATTACCCATAGGAATTCCAATAGATCGTTGGAAGATCTGGTCTCCAAAAACCCACAAAGATATTGTCAATCAGGAACTAAACATCTTTTAATATCAACTTCAGAGTACTTAGTGTACAATCAGAATTATTTTATTAAAATAATTTTGCAAATGACCAATGACAAGGTAAGTAAATGTACGAGTTAATTGATATTTTTAAACAATCAAGTTGTAAAGCACTTACGTTGTCACGTCTCAAACGTGGATTTGAAGTTGAAAAGTTGCAGGTATCCTTCCAAAATTCCTTTTCAAAAGTGCAAAAGACAACGACATCTGATAAATCTAATGCAAAAATAAAAAAAGGCATCTGGATGTTTAATTATTTGACAAACAAGTTTCCAACTTAAATACATGAAGAAAATCTACATAAGATACTTGACAACGCGTGACCGGACAGCAGAGTTTTATTTTTAGATGGACATTTGAGCTTGAAAACTGTTCGTTATACATGTATTTCATACATATAGGATCTCCCATGGTTTGTAGTTGGATATGATTTTTATCCAACGAGTTGTGTGATTTTTATCCCCGAGCCTTGGCGAGGGGATAAAACACACAACGAGTTGGATAAAAATCATATCCAACTATGAATCATGGAAGATTCATTTTATCTCATGTTTAATATTTCACAACCGATGTATTACACTGTTTTTATATGGGACTCCACTATATTTTACTTCATCACGCTAACGCAAAAACCATTGTGACGTCATAACTGCACTTAAATGTGGGATGTGAAAACGATATCACATGAGATATATCCACGGGATAAAGGGGTAAACATGGGATAATATACAATTATTGCTGGTTTTTGAGGTAAAATGATTTAATTATCAATATTCACCGAGCCCGAAGGGCGAGGTGAATATTGCGAAGATGGCTATTGTATGTAAAAAACAGCAATAATTGTTTTATTATATGATTCACTGATAAAATGATACAGCTTATTTTATTAAGTCCTAGCCAAATACAAGAGAGAAGCAGAATTAAAATGTGAATAAACCTTACCAGTCGTATCAATTTGAAATGTTTTTTTTTTAAATCAATTTTAGTTGCAATGAAAAAAATATATAATGTCAATCTTTTTCATAGGATAGATTTTGAAAAGAAGGAGTATATCAGGGAAAACTAACTGCCAAAAAGTAAAAAAGTAAAAAAAAAAAATTGTTGTTCAGTAAAAGTGTTGGAGGGGGGTCATACCCTCTTACCACCCTCACCTAAAATATATACCGGTATTCGCTTATGTTTTGTTCACATGAAAATAAAAATCATAGTCGTTTAAATAGCTTTCTAAAACAATTTGTATCAATTTGGAATTTCCCAATCTATTTTTAGATCAATGTAGAGGAAATAAATCCTTGACGTGCAGGTCAATACAACGTAATATTTTTCTAACATAGTTGGATCTCAGCCAATCAGAGTGATGGAAATTATTCAATCATATAATAAAAGAAATTATCTGCTGCATAGATGTCACTGGCCATGCATCTGATTTGAGATCTCCAAAAGATATTATCAGCACAAAATTAGATAACAGACAAAAATATTGTTATGATTTTCCTACATAAAATTTCATAGGATTGAACAGAAAGAGTGCAATTATTTTTAAAATCATTAAATTTTTAGTAGAAATTCAATATTCCCTTTTAGAAAATAACATTAAATTGACAGTGTGTTTAACTAGGCAATCATAGAGTTCAACTTTTGATAATTACTCCGATGGTTTATGTTCTTTTTAAAATATTTTCTTGGGGAATTGAAAAAAAACTGTCATGACAGAAATTGAAAGTTTCAGTTTAATAATAAATAGCTCAGCAATTTCAGAAACACATGTAATAATTTGAATAAAAAATAATATTTTGACACTACAACTGAAAATCCACGTTTTGTGTGTTAAAGGACCTATTTATGTTCTCCGCTTTTTTCACATTTCAATTTTTTTTTTCAAATTTGAAATTCGAACAACCAATTTTAGTTAACATTTCAGATTTAGTTTCTATTCAAATCTTACTATCTTGCTTTGATGTTTTTCCCCTAAATGTCGTCCCAAACATAATTTTTACTATACCTGAACAAGACGCTGACTGGTTAAAGGACCCTTCTTTGCAGATACACCTGTCAAATTTACATTTAGAGAACGATCCCGAGCAAGGAGCTGTAGACACGTGACAACTACAGTCCTCCCCTTTAAAACCGTCACGACAAGAACAGGTCCCGTCTCTGAAGTCACACCCAGTACTTGTTTCCTTGACACAATCACATGTCTTTGAGCAGTCGTCTGAATATTTCCAGTCTGGGCAATCTACAATTTAACATTTAACGTGCAAAAATCCTTTTACACATGTAATGTTTTTAAGTTCTTATTTTCATATTTCATCTCCAGCATCCCTTTAAAATTGAATTTAGAAATCTGAATGAAGAAAACGGCATTATCTTGTTTTTATTTGTCAAACAGGTATTTCGCAGAGTTTTTATGTTTTGACGGTAATTTTTCGATAAACTTACAGTATGTTTAAAAAAAAAGATAAATAACCAAGTAAAACACAAATCCTTAAAGGGTTAAAAAAAATTTAATCGTGCATGCTATAATTGAAAAACGTTTCACGGCCAGATGCTTGCACCAGATACCTGGCCTCAAAATATATTTTGTTTTAATCCTAGTGCAGTTAGTAACATTAAAATCAATGGATATTGTGTAGCTTATTTGTCTGGCTTTTTACACCACATTCGAGATTTTTTCAGCCATATTGAGATACCACCACTCGTATTGAAGCGCTGTAAATTTTAAACCCTTATTCAGCACTAAGGGTCATTGAGCAGTGAGGATGCCAAAACACGACATGCGACACGGGACCTTGGTGGATACAGTCTTATGCGAAAGAAAGGTCTCGACAAAAGATGAACCTGCACCATTCAGTCGACTGATCATTCACTGAAAGTTTAGGAAAGGTCACTGAGGGGCAGAATTTTGTCATTCAGCACCTTTCAGTAGACTCTCAGTATTTGTTCAGTTAACTAATTATAAGTGGCAGAGCTTTATCCTGTGTGCAGTGGGATTCGTATACGGCGTAAGAATTAAATATATATTAAAACTTTAACGGTATAACCGACAAATCTTAGGTGGCAAGACCATGCAATCATTGGAAAATGTTATCCCAAAGTGACAACGCGAGTGTACAATATGTAGAAAAATTTATTTATTTATTAAAAAAGAAAGATTCTAAGTATATCAAATAAAAGACTGACCACCACAGTAGACGACTGGACTGTAAGAACATGAAGAGTCCGTTTTTAAAAAAGGACATTCAGACAGCATTTCCTCTGTCCCTGTACAATTGACCAACTTCTCGGCGTATCTGAAGTTTTGATGCTTTGAAGTTGAATATATAAATTCCCTGTAAAAGAAGGTGCTTTTTCTTTAAAAGTAGTGTCTGTTTTACAGTTACAGAGCAAATTATCACCGTAAAAATACTTATCTATAAATCAAAGTATTTCCATCAAAAATTAAAAAACATTAAGTTAATAAAATTTTTTGCAACGAAAGATTGAATAAATATTTTGTAACACTGAGTACAAAAAATACACAGTGTCATTGAAGCAAATTGTGCGTTCAAATTTGAGATTTTAAATTACGTAC
Organism: Saccostrea cuccullata; assembly: GCF_032062105.1. Lineage (NCBI taxonomy): Eukaryota > Metazoa > Mollusca > Bivalvia > Ostreida > Ostreidae > Saccostrea > Saccostrea cuccullata. The sequence continues at coordinate 35,161 of NW_026931650.1, forward strand.
GTGCTTTCGTTTAGATGACGGCAAATAACCCGAGCATTTCTCTTAAGATTGTCATCACAGATACCATCCCATCGATCACCTTCAAAGACTTGCGCGATTCCGTTGGAGTTAAGTCTTATATTGTCTAAGACAAAAAGATATAAAATTGTGCAAAATAAAATAAACTAAGGTGTAGTGTATAGACAAAACCGTTTGTAGTACAGCATAAAACCAAAAAAAAAGATTTTTTAAAAAACTAATGAAGCAAAAACAAACATGCTTAGTGTCCAAATACAACATGAATATGTCCTTCTTTCATATTATCCCTCTGCAAGAAATATGAATTTTGTGGATATAGAGATATACAAGTTATCACACGTCATGAAATAATCAATATATAGATGGACAGTGAGATAAATGTGTTTGCTCATTTATAACATAAGGTATAATACACCTGATGCCTGAAAAATTAATTTATTTTCAGTTCCCCTCTGATTATATATAAAATACAGGTATGGGTAAATACTGGAAAATTTTGCAACCACCAAAAAATAAAATTTCTAATGCACTACGACAGAAAATTCTTAACTCCTCAGTGTCTCTTACCTGACAAAAAACTAATTTGTGATTATTGTTCTGTTAATATTTAGACATTATTCTTACCGGTACAATTGTACTCTGAATTTGTGAAACCTTTCTTACAAATACAGAATACTTCACTCGATTCCTCGTAGCAATCAGAAACGGTGGTGTTGCAGGAGTGAGAACCAGCTTGGCAGTTGCAGGAGAACCCGGTATATCCCGGCTTACAAACACATTCTCCAGTCTCCATATCGCAGGATTCAGTATTATTTTTCTTACATGGACAGTCTTCTTTGCAGTTATCACCGTATTTCAAATGAGGGCAAACTAAAAGATGATAGATTTAACAAACATGTTACCTTCAGTTTGAATAAATTTGTACTTATACTGCTGTTTAAATGAGAGGGATTTACTAAAATCGGACATTTTTTAAGACCGAGCAATATTTTGCTCCAGATCTAATGCTCTGTATACCTTATTTATTCATTACATTTATAAGATATATTTGCTATAAAATAACCCAAGAATAATGAAATATAAGATCTGCTTCTTAATTCCTCATAAAACGTTTAAATGAAAACAAAATTAGGCAAAAAGTATTTTATCTGTTTATTATTAAATATCTTGAAGTCATTCAAAATATGTCGAGGGGTCAGGAGTAAATTTTGAAGTGTTTTAGCTAGTTTTACACTGTAAATAGGATATATAAACTTTGGGATCTTGGTCGTGAGTCAGTTGAATGTGGCTTCCATATTTTATGGGGTGACCGAAACCTGTTGTTTCCCAAGTTTCGGCCACTTAGCGTTTGTAAGGAACAGCCATTATCATGTTTTTATGTTGTTTGTTGCTGCTGCTGCTTGTTGTAATTTGGGGTCGCTCTTTACGCTTGGCGACACCTTGCTGCTTTAAATATATCACAGCTAACAATTGCCAATATCAAAATGATTAATTAAAATAATTAAAAATCGTCTTTGTTTATTTTCCTCTATATAAATAAGCATATTTTTTTTAAAGAAAACAAGAAAAGGAAATTAATTTTGATGCAAATTCTTGTGAGACCCCTTACCACTATCACAGGTGAGTTCCACCCTGTTGTATCCAAAGCTAGGACAATAACCCCTATCGTTAACAGAACAATCAGACAAACTGGTCTCATCACCTCTACATCGCATATTCCTCGAGTGTGTTATGCCATTTTCACTCCCACTGAATCCTGGTGTAACATATTTCCTAGTTTACAAACATATTTTTTATCCAAAAATTTAACCCTTGTATGAATCACAAGAAAGAAAAACTAGCTATTCTATAATATCAGTGCTTTCCATCGTAATAGAACATTTAATTTGGATTTAATCTTTTTTTCAAAAAGGGTTTATTTATTTCGTTATTTCTTGGATCCTCTTCTGAACAGATGGTCATATGACTTAGATAGTAATTCATTTGTATTTTCATACCCGCAGGCTAACCACGGCATACAGGAGAGGACCTGTCCCCACCCCAGCCATCCTACATGTAAGGTTGACAAACTTATTTCTAATGCATTAATAGTTTCTTTAATTAATGTCCTTTTTGTTCTGATAAGCAATATTTTTTGTTTTTATTTTTTCGTTCTTGAACATATCTTGCTTTATAAGTGTATTAGTCCCTTTAGAGACACACATATGATTTATATAATTTTTTATATATTTACGTTGAGATTTTAAGCCTGATTCTTTTCTTTTGTGTTTAATTCTTAACATTTATTCCATTACTTTCTTTTTTAAATCATTTTCTCTTGAGGACCACCGTTCATGGTATCTCAGTCGGTAGAGCGCTCGCTCCGTGATCGAGAGGTCGTGAGTTCGTATCTCGGCCGCGACTGACCTAAGTCGATAAAAAAATGGATAGCAACTGTTCCTTCGCCATGCGCTCGGCACTTTGAAGTGAAAGTTGCGGGTCCTTCGGATGAGACCTTAAAAACCGAGGCCCCGTGTCAGCGGCAGGCGCTGGCACGATTAAGATCTCTCACTGCTCAATGGCCCTAAGTGCCCAGTAAAGGTCAAAATTTGAAGCCCTTCACCGGCATACGGTGACGTCTCCATATGAGAGAAAAATTCTCGAGAGGGACGTTAAACAATATACAATTAATCAATCTATTGAGGACCTAGTTAACTGAAACACTATCAGCTGCAGAGAGATCTAATTATTAATTTTCACATTATACTGATAGTAAATTCGAAGTTTTGAGAATATAGAACTATATATATATATCTTTACAAAGAAAATTTCAACATATTCAAATTTGAAATGTAAGGAAAAGGTATACCTTCATTTAAAAATTTGTAAAAATGTCTCAAAGCTGTTGTAAGGTAAACAGGTACTGTGAAATCACTTTTATTTGAAAACCAAAAAAAATGTAATTTAACCTCAAAGCTGTTGTAAGGTAAACAGGTATATATGCCATTTCAAATGCTTTTCTATAAAGACCTAGTGCTTATTATATATGAATATAAAAACAAAATATTCATGTGATATTTAAAAATTCCTACGTTGGCAGCCCTAATTCTCGACAGACAACTTTGGCAGCATTCTCATCAAATCCGCTGTCACAAATATAACCCCATTCACCATTGTGATAAATTTGAAGAGTTCCTCTGGTTTGTGTATCAACAGTTTGATTCAAAGCCAACCGCACCAATGGCCCTAGCGTAGGAAAGATATGGAGATAACAAAAAGTATTCAATATCAAGGTAAGAAAAAAATGCAAATGCTAGTTCTTCTTGATATCCATCAATTACTAAAAATCAAAGTGTAATACACACTAACACATCATTTGGACATACAAATGTAGCAATAACACATAGCAGCTTTATTGTACAATATACATATAGCATGTAGAAAATGAAAATCAAATATAATTTATATACTTGTATATCGTACGAAATTATTTTACTAATATAAAAAAAATTGTTATGTTTCAGTATTTATCTTATTGTTTATTCATTGCTTCAATTTATATTTCCTTGTTCCATGCCACGTGATCCTACTTCTGTTTTAAGAGGTTCGTGTTAGATTCGCTCATTTATTATTTTTTTAATGAACTTTTAATTTAGCATAATCACTTCATATCGTTATTTAAGGAATGACTCTAATTCTTGGCCAAATTATCGAGTATAATCTGGTTTGGGTCTGTTTACGCATTATAATCCGCGAAGCGGATTATAAAAAAGCGTTAACAGACCCAAACCAGATTATACTCGATAATTTGGCCGAGAATTAAAGTCATTCCTTATAATTTAATTTTAAGATAAATAAAACAACTTTTGATGTAAAATTGTGCTGCTTTTTATGAGTTCAAATATACCGCGCAATAATACAACCTTAGTAACGGAAGTGATAGGAAGCGAGGGGAGGTAATAACTGATACATAGATCTAGCAGCCATGATGTTTGTTTACATGAGGTAAGATCGAGTAACTGTTTGAAGTTAAAGGTACATTTATTAAATCTGGAATTTTCCATGGATTCCGAGGACTGGAAATGAGGGGATTGCATGGATAAGATGACTAAGCTGGTCGTCAAGGGGGTGTGTCCCCATACCAAACCAGATTATACAAAATGTTTTGCGTTCCTTTTTGGAAATCAACCAATGAGAGGCGAGGATATAAACAAAATTAAATTATCTATTTTTATTAATTTTCCAAACAAAAAGAACTATAAATAATATAGTTAATTAAAGTTTAAAGTTTTCACCATAGTATAATTATCAATGATTATTTACCTCTGGTACTATGATTTCCAGATTAAAAATATTCTTTGAAAATTCCATCAAGAGATTTTCTGATATTAAAGAAATTTTTTTGTGTATGTACATAATCTTGCAAAAAAATCATTGGTATGTAGTTTTAGAAATATGAAGGCTCCAAATCTTTAAAACAAAGTGCTAAAGTATAGTTAATCAAAGTATTAACTATAGTTAACTTTGGTTTTGAAAATGAACAATTCTTATTGTTTCTTGGAAAGAGAAAGGGGGATAAAAGACTCCTCTCTTGTTGATTTAAGGGCAAATTTTGAAGAAAACAAGATGTGTTTGTGAAACACCGATGCCCCCGTATGGCAACATATCAAAGATTAAACTTTCCTTAAATGCAAAATTAATTAATTGGTACCAAAAGTAGGGCATTCTCACTGGAAAACAATTGTGAAATTTGAAAGTAAGCCAATATTAAAGTTTTTTTTTCAATATAAAGTACAAAAATTCCAAGGCCAAGGTCAAAAGATCAATGTAATTTGGTATCAAATGAAAGGTCTTGCCACATAGAATACTTATGTAGAGCATGAAAGCGCTAGCCCTAAAAGTTCATAAGTTATGGCCAAGGTTCAATTTTTTAAAAAGTAGATCAAACTCCAAGGTCAAGGTCAAAGGGTCAAAGTTCTTGTTATGAAATGAAAGGTCTTGTCACAAGAATTAAATATGTAAAGTATAAAAGCACTAGCCATAACCCTTTAAAAGTTATGGTCAAGTTTTGCTTATTTGAAGAAGGTCAATCTTGAAGGTCAAGATCAAAGGGTCAAAGTTCTTGGTATCCAATGAAGGGATTTTTTACAAGGATTACATATATGAAGTATGAAAGCCCTATTCCTTACCGTTCAAAAGTTATGGCCAAAGTTAAAGTTTTTTCACAAGTACGGAAATTTACAAGGTCAAAGTCAAAGGGTCAAGATTGTTGGTATCCATTGAAAGGTCTTTTAAAAAAGATTACACATGTGAAGTATAAATGTCCTGATGTCTACTGTTCAAAAGATATGGCCAAAGTAAAAGTTTAAAATTTTTATGTAAAAGTGGGTCAAACTTCAAAGTCAAGGTAAAAAGGTCAAATTTGGTGGTACCCAGAGAAAGGTCTTTTCACAAGGTATACACATGTGAAATATGAAAGTCATAGCTCCACTAAATCAAAAGTTATGGGCAAGGTTAAAGTTTTTGCGGACAAACAGACAAACAGAGAGACAGACAGACAGACGGACACGACACAAACTATATACCCCCGAAACTTCGTTTACGGGGCATAAAAAACAGGAGGCCTTGGGCTTTTAAGGTCACTTGAGTATCATGAAACAATTGATTGTGGTTCGTGTTTTAAACCAACTTTCACCCATTGATGTTATCATGAGACAAAAGCATTTTTAAATTCTGTCATCGATTTTTTCAGGAAAATTGTTCTTGATTGATACTTACTCCGCGTCTACCCTGTCTGAATAAAATCAAACCTTCACTTTTGATTGTTGCATGATGTGCGACAATCAAAATAAAACTGATCTAGTGAAGGTTTGATTTTAATGAGACTGCTTTCACTTTTCCACAGTAAAGGAAACTGGTTTTTTTTTTACTTTGAAAATTATGTTTACTTTTCATAAAATATACTAGTAAGTAAAAGAAATTGATTTCGTTTAACCAGTATTTTTTTTTCTCTAGGCGTAAATGTAATATTTATAATTAAACAGGATCTTTTCCTTAAAAACCCATTGTATGAATTATATGGAGATAACAAACAGTTTTCAATTCCATTAAACGCGGGCCTCTAACATATCAAAAGTGGGATCGGGTGCCATGGATGAGCAGGTATAAACCTGTCGACCGACCAGACCTGCTTTGTTATGAATTGGAAAAAAAAGGAAAAAAAATCGTTAACAATTCAGTTTGTATTCTTTGGCTTAATAATCAGTATGATAAACAGTTAGCATTGGACTTTCTAGAAGCATGGAGAATGAACAGTTTATTAATGATATAATACATTTGCTGGCAAGGCCATTGTATCGACTATGCACCTGTCACGGTAGCCTAGTGGTAGATTGTTAGCTTCGTGATCGGGAGGCCCGGATTCGGTTCTTGTTCGCGGCGCCGTGTCATACTTAAGACGTAAACATAGGTAGTGACTGTTCCTTCGCTAAGCGCTCGGCCCTAGAAGTGAAAGTTGCGGGTCTTTCGGATATGACCTTAAAAAACGTAGGCCCCGTGTCACGGTAATCGTTGGTACGATAAAGAACCCTCACTGCTCAATGACCCTGAGTGCCGAGTATAAGTCTAGATTTGTAGCCCTTCATCGACATACAGTGACGTCTCCATATGAGTGAAAAATTCTCGAGAGGGACGTTAAACAATAAACAATCAAACAATCAATCAATTGACCATGCATAGAGCTTGAAAAATACTGACCGTTAGAACATGTCCTTGCTTATTGAATAAACTAAATTTCATAGTAATTTATTTTTTTTTTAATTGTTTTTAAAATCTGTGATTTTTCATTTTTTTTTTCAAATAGAGTGGAAAGTATGCCAAAAACATTATAAAGGTTAAGGTTTTCAAAAAAAAATACACCTAGATAATAATTCAGCTTTTACATATGCAAATGAAAGCAAATTAACTCTAAATACTGTGTTCTACTGAAACAAAAACGTGAAATAGATCGATTGTACAAAAAAGGAATAAATATATTTATTAAAAAAATCACAAATAAATTTAATTAAGTCTCTGATCTATATGGCTAAAATCTTAAAATACAATTTTGCAAACTAAGTATTTAAATTAAGTTCGAATTATTGAATTTTATGAAATTGTGAGAAACAAAACTTCCCCGAAATATTTGTGGGATTCGAATCATATTGCTGTGTTACTAACATGCTAACCACTATCCTACACAGCTCTAGGAGAATTAAGGCATTTAAATAATGTTTGTGATGTGACCCTTGACTTAATGGACTTCAAGTATTTTTAGAAACATACAAATGTTTTGTCATAAAAGTGAATTTTTAAGGTAAAGTGGGTTCTTCCTCCATATCTTTGTGAAACAAAAAAATTATATTTTATTTCATACTTTTAGAATTATTTTTCAAGAAAATGGAGAAAAGATCCACTCATATTGAAAAAAATGTTTAAGTATGAAAAAACCTTTTTGTCCTTTTCAGTGTGTGTTAGTTTTTACAAGGCGAATAATTTTAGTGTTTGTGAGATTGTTGTAAATTGTAGAGATTTAAATAAAGTATATTTTAATGTTAGATGAAATATCAAGTAAAATTTGGATATAATTGAGATTTAATTTTTCACTTCATGTCTGTCGCACTAGAGGCATTTCGTCCGCCTTATCCTCCATATTCCTAATCTGACCTTGATTTCGTTCACCCTTTACTGAATAAGAATTTGGTGTTTGGAAAATTAACTTTTTCTTGACCGGTATGAATATACTAAGTAAATAGTATAAACCGAAAAATTTGTCAGCTCCAACCACCGACACTCCTGCCTTCAAAATCACCTTCTTGTCCTCTAATTCTTAAAACCAACAACACACAGAGACAATATATCCTTACCTGGAAGTTGATCGTTAATTTTACCTAGAATGGAACTAAAAATATCTTTTATTTACAGATAACAAAAGCAAATGGCAACCTCACCTTTAGCTTGGCATAATAATTGCAAGAGGACAATGGCTCCAGCATAGAACCAGAACATCATTTTTTAGACGCAGGTGGTTTTCAGCTTATTCATAATGATCTGAACTTATTAATAAAATCTGAAGGCCGTTCAAGACCTTTATATAAGTAATTCTTTAGAGGGTTCGTCATATACAGATGTAGATGAAGGAATTCCTGCCCATACTTCCTGGTAAACCCTGGTTTACTGCATTTTAATTGTATAAATTAACCATGCCTGATTGGAGTAAACTTTTTGAACTTTCATTTTAAATTATACACTAGAATCTAAACTTCAGTGGCTACAATTTCAAATCTTACAAAGAACAGTACCAACAAATTTATATCTTTTTAAAATTTAGAAAAAGGAGTGTTCAGCTTGAAGTTTCTGTAAGATTGAGTCAATCGAACATTTTTTTGTTGCATGCAATTTAGTAAAAGAGTTTTGGAGTGATATTGAAGAATACCGGTAGTAGTTACTATAGTTTTGTGTAAGTTTAATATATCTCTGGTTTTTGACAGACCAACAATATTATATGGCAAACATAAGAATAAGGATGCCCATTAAGTGCATAGTCTGACTACACTGATAACCAAAAATTTTATTTTTTCGACTAAATTTTAAAATTCTTCTGTTCCAAGTACAATGACTCTAAAAAGAATTATTGCGGAAAGAATCTTGATAGAGAACTTTCTACTTTTGAAACAATGTAAATATACCGAGTTTGAGAATAGCTGGCAGAACTGATATGTTATAATTCATTTGTACATGCCTACATGTATATAATTTTTTCAAGAAAAGAATGTTGATTATTACCCCCTAATGTAAAGAAAAAACTTCCCATATATTTTCATGTTTTTGTTTTTCTTTTCTTAACTGTTTCTTTCTCTGTCTCTTTTTTTCTCATATTTTTTTCTCTATTCTATATTAAAACAACTTTCACAAGTGTTTAAATATGTACATGTTTATGTGCATGTATGTGTGTGTGTTTATGTAGTTTTGATACCTATATACGGCATTTATTATAGGTACTTGAGTGAAGATATATAATGTGAATACACTTTGTATACTTATTTGATATAAATGAAAAAGCTGAAATAAAACAAATATTCAAGGTCATGAAAAATAATTATATAAATTAAAACTGACAAAACAAAGTTAATTCAGATAAAGGTAAAAACACGGAAGAAAAGTATAAAAATAGTGAAGTCTACCATGTTATCTTTGAAGTCCGGTATCCGTCTGTAAGTGAGAAAAAAATAAAAACAGGAAAAAGGGAAATCGGCAAAAGAAAAAAAATGGAGAGATCTAGAAGGCAAGATATGGAATACAAAATTGATGCGGAAGTTAAGACTATTCTATCATCTCTAAGGAGATCAAATAAATTGAATGCATGGAATATTCGATTACTTCAATCTTTACAAACAATTCTTTAATTTAAAAAGAATGCGTTACAGAAACTGTTTGTGTAATTCGACGTCTTATCCAAACCAAAAAAATAAAACAAACTTTTACCACAGGTTTCGCACAGTTTTGCCGACTTTTTTCATTTGCCAAATGCGTTTATTGATGTATCGATATTTTTTTTGACTCCATGCACTTAGTTTGATCCATTAAACCTTTGGCTGCCCAATCACTACTTTGGCAAACATTTCTTAAACAAACATATTTATGTTCAATTCTACTTAATAAATATGCTTTTTCATATTAGTAAAGCAAATTTTATAAATATCAATATGTTAATCAAACAATACAATAAACACAGTGGACATCTACATGTATTATTTTACCTCATAATACCTATTCTATACAACGTATTATCTGCTTAGTTCTAGATTATCACGTGACCGGACCATAAACTTCATATTTCCCTGTCGTCAACATATGCTTTTCATGATATTCTACCTCTTTGGAAACCTACTAGGAAACCTAATGCATTTTCTCGCAAATGTTATCGTTCGTTGAACGAAAACTCTTGAGAGTAGTTGATGTCACATAGCCTGGTTACGTCACAAAATTGCTGATTATTTCATCGAAGTGTGATGTGTAAAAGTGATTCAGTAACTTTACCTTGAAAATGAAGGTGAATTTGAGAGCATTGACGAATCTAAAAGTTTGTGCTTTGTGACCATAACACTACCATCGTTAACTTTCCTAATTTATATAGCAATAGATATTTCTTCACCTGCATTTGGGGTTTGCGTTTCTTAGTTTATTCGATATGCATGAGCATGTTCTTAACATTTAAAGGAGGAGAGATTTTGGCAGAAAAATTGATGAAATAAAAATATCTACATTTTCGTGTAAATTAATATTTTCCAAAGTTCTATGGTTGAACCGCTTCAGCAAAAATAATCTATCATAAGCCTAATGCTCACTGACCTATTTCATACTTATTGTTAAGTCATTATGCACTGAGTTTTCTACGGTGAGTTTTTGGTTCTCCCAGTGACATGATAAGGAGCACACCGTGAGTGTAATCGTTCGGTATGAATTGCTTACTCCTACATAACTCCTGATCCCACCTCTGTTGTTTTTAGGGTTGTGTTTTCTCTGCTACCGATTTGTATTGCTTAACTTTACTATACTGACTGATCGTGACCATTGAGTGTGACACATCTTATTTTACTTGAAAAAAGACGTTAATGGTAAGATTACAACCAAGCTCTATGATAAACGTGATGACTTTAATTTTTCTATCGTCAACTTCTCTTACTCATGCAGCAATATAACTTCATCACCTTCACACAGAGTTTATATCTCTCAGTTGATTTTTAAAATGATGTAAATTATTGACAAACAAGTTGATGAAGCAAGAATATCAGCAGTCTCATTTAAAGTCATTTTGTAAGTTCTATGGTCGATGCAATGGCCTTGGCCGCAAATACAGTACAATTTATCATGGAGTCAAATACTAAGAGACGTTTTTCAAATTCATTGTTAGTCCATTATTTATGAATTGACGACGGATTTTTCGTTATTTCCCTATTATAACAAGGAGCACAGGGAGGTCGTGGCCGGTCAACAGGAAATGCTCACTCCTCCATGGCATCTGATTCCACCTCCGAAGTTTTGGAGAACCGTGTTTGCTCTGCTCCTATTTTGTATTGCTTTATGGACTTTGAAATTTAATTCTGTTTGTCATCTTCATTCACTCCATATATTATAAAATATCTAAAAATCAATTGATCATATAAATAAATTAATATTCATGAAAGTGTTTGAGACTGCACAGGATGTGGAACACAAGGAGTCCAAATTTGGAAACCCACTAAGAAAAGCAAGTAAAAATATTTTTTAAAAATTGTAGAGCGCCCTGTTTAATTAAAATTATTCTAAGGCGCTTAACAATTTATTTCTGCTGGGATCTGATAAGTACATAAATTGAAGCGATTAGTTAAAGAGGAGGAAGAGGGAGAAGGAGCTACATATTCCGGATGTTCAGTTACGAATGAAATAAAATTTACCCCTTTGTGTTTTGTCAACGAAATACACAGGCGGGATGGTCAGGACAGAAAGCAATAAGAATATAATTTTGACCCCAGAGGGCGATGGAAAAAAAATCATATAACCTCGGAAGAATGCAAATTTAAGGACATTTCGCATATCATATTTTTCATAAATTAAAGAGTAAGATTTCGATTTGTTGATTTTAATATTTTTTAGATAATTTTAATCAACTGATTCAATAAAACAATTGAGTGTCATTTACTTTAAAAATATTTATAAATTGTCATGTTCAAACTAAATAAAAATAACTTTATAATGAACCAAGTGTTACAACCCTGAGGTTCCTTTGTAATGACGTCATGATTCAATAAACCAATAAACATTGAAAAAATTAAAATTCAAATCAAATACAATTGTTCTTTACTTTCAATATGTACCTCAAATACAAAAGATATTCTGATTCTTCCAAACCAGCGAATCTCACATATCATATACATTTCCTAAACCTATCAGCCATTAGTGGAGAGCCTCCTCTGTTCTTCCCTTTG
>NW_026931651.1:0-48589 GCF_032062105.1 Saccostrea cuccullata
AAGAACCTGTTTTATACGCAACAAGCTAATTCAGAGAATTCGTGTCCCCCGCTTAGGGAAAAAGTCGGATCCCCCTGACTGAATTTGTAGAATTATTAAATGTATACATGTATACTGAAGCAAATAAAATACATGTATGTCAATATGCATATAAAGATTTGATTGCTTATTCTTTATTATGTGTATAGAAGATTTTTTTTTTATGGAATATTTATCACACTGTAATGATGATTTTATAACCTCATAATTTTTTATTTTCACATGCTTAATAATATCATCTTTTTAAAAAAAAAGTATTTAAAAAAAAAAAAGAAAGAATCGACCGAGTATCGATCCCGGTACCTCTCACATTTGAAGCGAGAGACATAACCACTACACCACGGTGTCGCTTCACAAGGAGCGAAGTATATATGCAGAACTGAAGTCACATACATGTATATATTCATGTTTTCATGTTCGGCATTCTCAAAATTTTACACAATCCATGGTGATTGATTTATTTAGCCTTTATTAAACAGTTCTAATAGATGTAATAAGAACATAAAGTCCGCTGAGAACCTGTTTTATACGCAATAACTCTCCTCATGCCCCTGCGCTAAAAATAGCGACAAGTAATACTATAAATACTAATAAAACAAACGGGGCGGGGCACTTTGAGAGGGGCGAGAGACGTCCTAGGGAGTTTTGGTATAAAATTACATTGCATAAGCTCAAAATCTTCTTGAAATATCGCCCGGAAATGATAGTGTTACACACAGACAGAATGTATAAATTTACGACCTTGAACTTTGACCTTTTGACCTCAAAATCAATAGGGGTCTTCATTAGGCCACAGGGAGTTGTTATGTAAAATTTCATTGCAATAGTTCAAATGGTTCCAGAGATATCGTGTGGAAACGAAAGTTTTTTAACAGACAGAATTTGCTTATTTATGACCTTGACCTTTGACCTTTTGACCTCAAAATCAATAGGGGTCTTTTTTAGTGCATAGGGAGTTGCTATGCTAAATTTCATTGCAAAAGCTCAAAGGGTTCTCGAGATATCGGTGTGGAAACCAGAAGCGTTACAGACAGACAGAAAGACGGACGGACGGACGGACGGACAAACCCAAATTAATATCCCCCACTTTTCAAGCGCTGTACGATAACTCTCCTCATGCCTTGTGCTAAAAATAGCGACATGTAATAATATAAATACTAATAAAACAAACGGGGTGGGGCAATTTCAGGGTGAGAGAGGTCCTAGGGAGTTTTGGTGTAAAATTATATTGCATAAGCTCAAAGTCTTCTTGAAATATCGCCCAGAAATGATAGTGTTACACACAGACAGAATGTATAAATTTGCGACCTTGAACTTTGACCTCAAAATCAATAGGTGTCTTCATAAGGCCACAGGGAGTTGTTATGTAAAATTTCATTGCAATAGCTCAAATGGTTCTAGAGATATTGTGTGGAAACGAAAGTGTTATAACAGACAGAATATGCGAATTTATGACCTTGACCTTTGACCTTTTGACCTCAAAATCAATAGGGGTCTTCTTTAGTCCATAGGGAGTTGCTATGCTAAATTTCATTGCAAAAGCTCAAAGGGTTCTCGAGATATCGTGTGGAAACGAAAGCTTACAGACAGACAGAAAGACGGACGGACGGACAAACCCAAATTAATATCCCCCACTTTTCAAGCGGGGGACAAAAAAGAAAGGTGAGCTAGCGCCGTACCAATTTTTAAACACAGAAAGGAAGGTCCGTGATCAAATGATTTATTTTGCTGATTTTTTTTAATGTTTATCGAGGCTGGGGTGTTATAAAGTTATAATTTTTTGTGTAGTGTATTTTATAGACACAATAGGTAAAGAAACGATGGGGGGTTGAAGTTTTTGTGTTGACCCATTGGAGTTTCCAGAGAGTTCCAAATGAGAAGATGTGAAGTAGCTTGGCCCTTTGGGTCATCTTTGTCAAGAACTGTTGGGTTAAAAGCCATACACAGAATTTCTTTTCATAATGGATTTATTCGTCATTTTTGTCCCCCGCTTGAAAAGTGGGGGATATTAATTAATTTGGGTCTGTCCGTCCGTCCGTCTAGCTGTCCGTTTTTCTGTCTGTCTGTAACGCTTTCGCTTCCACACGATATCTCGAGAACCCTTCAAGCGGGGGACAAAAAACTGTCGAGACTGTAGCTCTACTGGTTTATACTTAAAACAAAGGAAGAGAAAAGTAGCAGTTGGGACTTGAGACTTTAAATCAGCAATAAATAGAAAAATGATCCTTGCCACTCATCAAAATAAAAACCAATGCACAGAATTATGTATCTTAGTATAGTCTACTTGTGTGCCAAGTTCCCAGATAGCATGACTATGTTGGGCCAACATTTGTTACAGGTTGTATGGTTGGCGTTGGGGGAACAACGTTGGGCCAACGTTAGACCAATGTTACCAAGTCAACCTTCTCGACCATGACGGAATTCCTATGCTGGCCCATCGTTGGTCCAACGTAAGCAACTTCCATTCACTTTAGTTTCCAAAGAAGGAAGGATCATGGCGTTGGCCCATCGTTGGACCAATGTTTATAATACACCCTTAAAGAAAGTGTATTTACAAGTTGGTAGTAGTATGTTGGCCCAACGTTGGCCCATTGTTTGTAATACACCCTTAAAGAAAGTGCCTTATCAAGTTTGTAGTAGTATGTTGGCCCAACGTTGGCACAATGTTTGTAATACATCCTTAAAGAAAGTGCCTTATCAAGTTGGTAGTATTATGTTGGCCCAACGTTGGCCCATTGTTTCTAATTAACCCTTACTGAACGAGTCCTATCAAGTTGGTAGTAGTATGTTGGCCCAACGTTGGCACAATGTTTGTAATACATCCTTAAAGAAAGTGCCTTATCAAGTTGGTAGAAGTATGTTGGCCCAACGTTGGCCCATTGTTTGTAATACACCCTTAAAGAACGTGTCCTATCAAGTTGGTAGTAGTATGTTGGCCCAACGTTGGCCCAATGTTTGTAATACACACAAGTGTTATTTTGTTTTGGTCTTCAAAGATGGGATATTATATTGGGCCAACGTTGGCCCAATTATTACACTGCCAACTAATTGATGGTGTCAATTTTATAATTAGCTGCTGAGCTTTACGTTAGGACAACGTTGGTACATTCTGAAATAATTGAGAGGACTTTCTATGTCCATGCTTATCAGTGGATGACTACTTTTGTTTAGATATGATATTTTCAACATTTTAACTTTGCACTTAAGAGATCAAGCACCAAAGAGTGTTTTATTCTATTTTTTGAATTGTGTATATGCTTATTTATTTGTAATAACCCAGATAGCAGAACACCGTTGGCCAAATCTTAAATTATGGTTCTATTATCTATGTTCCCAGATAGCAGGATGTAATTGGACCTTTGTTGGGCCAACAACGCTCCTTATGTTGGGCCACTGTTTGAATTTAACATTGGGCCATCGGTAATTTGCTCATCGGCCCTTAATCAACCCAACTTGTTGGCTTATTGTTGGGCCAATGTAACAGTTAATATTGGGCCAATGTTGGGCCAATGTATTATTTCAACATTGGGCAAACGTCATTTTTGTACAATTGGGCCATTGTAAGCAATTAATGTTGGGCCAACGGTAATTTGCTCATCGGCCCTTAATCAAACCAACGTGTTGGCTTATTGTTGGGCCAATGTAACAGTTAATATTGGACCACTGTTGGGCCAATGTATTTTTTCAATGTTGGGCAATCGTTATTTTTGTACAATTGGGCCATTGTAAGCAATTAATGTTGGCTTATTGTTGGACCAACGAACGGATATCATTGAGCCATTGTTGGGCCACTTATTCTTTCAATATTAGGAAAACATCATGTTTGGGCCAACGTTGGTTTGTATCTTATTGGCTCTCCACCATGACAACTCATTTGCTCTTCACTGGTTGGTCTCTACAATCAGAAATAAATCTACAACCAATCCTACTTGAAATTCAAGCTAGCTAAAAAAAATTTAAAATTCTCATAATTTATCGAAACAAACTAAATTATCAGTGATTAAATTTTTTGTTTATATACAAGAAAAATAAATGAAAGTATAAAAATGTGTTTTGATACAGTTAAAACAATTAATAATTTGCTCGTTATTTAAATTGAAATTTGTGTCTAGTAGAATACATTTCCGAAGTCTACCACTTAATTTACTTATATACACTTAACGTCGAGAACATGATCAAACATTTTGAAAATGTTGAATTTGCTGAAGTTAAAACAAAATTTATTCAGTACTAAAAATTAATTGGGTTCTTTCATTTAAAATTTGTTCAGTGTAACGACAAATTTTCAATACATGTATTTTATATGGGGCAACATTGAATCAAAATTGTTTTGATGATGATATCAAGCGTATAAATATTATGCATAAATGCCTTCATCACGCAAACTAATCACTTAATCACACCATGAAACAAAAAAGACGGTTATTCCTTAATTGACAGCTTAAACATATAGTGATATACTTGTAAATTTAATCGTATGTTTACCCTTTACTGAGAAAAGTAACAAATATATTAAGTACCAAATATTACAATTTTAGTGCTACTGGAGATTCTAAAAAGACATGGAGAACACAATCGAAGAATGTCTAAGGTATACCAAGGACAGGGATGAGGGAGGAAGAAACGGACAGAGAAGAAAAGAAGAGGGAGGAGGAGACTCGGGAAGAGGAAATGGAGACTTAGGAGAGGGATCAGATGGAAAGTGGCAGTGCCTAACTTTTTTCTGTGATATAGTATGACATTCCTGTAGTTCTACTTTTTTTGTGTCTGTTTGTCGGTTATAAACACGATGCAGATGCCAGAAAATTTTTTTCTGTAAGTAAACAAAATGACGGGATTCATTCTAGTATTATTTTAAGAACAGCTAGGAGGGTTTTGTTTATTTGTTAGACGTGCTTATTGATACCTGTAATTTACTGAACTTGTGCATAATTTACATCAGAGAGGGAGTATACAGTCATGTAACCCTACATGTATAGCTTGAAGTGAGCATCCACTTTTAATTCTTTATTAATGTTTTCTTCATGCACTGAGCAATAAAATTATAGTATGTTATAATTGAATTTTATATTTTGATTTCTTTTTTCTCAGTTTTTTTAATTAATGTAGAGCTACTTACAATGCAATACTTGTTGATGGCAATTCTATGAGAATATTGAGAATATGTATTAAACTATAATCTAGCATATATAGCATATATAGATAGTATTAAAGGCTTTTACCATTTAACTGTACTACAAAACTAGTATATAACCTTATTGTATATATTTGTTTGTCAATTTTGAGGACAAATAGCCAACCAGTGAAGAGCAAATGAGTTGTCATGATGCCAGATGGAGAGCCAATAAGATACAAACCAACGTTGGCCCAAAAATGATGTTTTCCTAATATTGAAAGAATAAGTGGCCCAACAATGGCTCAATGATATCCGTTCGTTGGTCCAACAATAAGCCAACAAGTTGGTTTGATTAAGGGCCGATGAGCAAAATACCGATGGCCCAACATTAATTGCTTACAATGGCCCAACTGTACAAAAATGACGATTGCCCAACATTGAAAAAATACATTGGCCCAACAGTGGCCCAATATTAACTGTTACATTGGCCCAACAATAAGCCAATAAGTTGGTTTGATTAAGGGCCGATGAGCAAATTACCGTTGGCCCAACATTAGTTGCTTACAATGGCCCAATTGTACAAAAATGACGTTTGCCCAATATTGAAATAATACATTGGCCCAACAGTGGCCCAATTTTAACTGTTACATTGGCCCAACAATAAGCCAACAAGTTGGTTTGATTAAGGGCCGATGAGCAAATTACCGATGGCCCAATGTTGAATTCAAACAGTGGCCCAACATAAGGAGCGTTGTTGGCCCAACAAAGGTCCAATAACATCCTGCTATCTGGGTTATACTGAAATCAGACCAAAACTGCAGGAGGAGTAGCATTTTGAAAGAATTTCACAGAAATTTCTATTTTTAGTAACCATGGCAACATTGTTCATTGAAATCAAAAACAGATGCACAGAATTATGTATCTTAGTGTAGTCTACTTGTGTGCCAAGTTATACTGAAATCGGACCAAATCTGTAGGAGGAGTAGCATTTTGAAAGAATTTCAAAGAAATTTCTATTTTTAGTAACCACGGCAACACCGTTCATCGAAATCAAAAACCGATGCACAGAATTATGTATTTTAGTGTAGTCTACTTGTGTGCCAAGTAATATTGAAATTGGACCAAAACTGTAGGAGGAGTAGCATTTTGAAAGAATTTCAAAGAAATTTCTGTTTTTAGTAACCACGGCAACACTGTTCATCGAAATCAAAAACCGATGCACAGAATTATGTATCTTAGTGTAGTCTACTTTTGTGCCAAGTTATATTGAAATCAGACCAAAACTGTAGGAGGAGTAGCATTTTGAAAGAATTTCACAGAAATTTCTATTTTTAGTAACCATGGCAACATTGTTCATCGAAATCAAAAACCGATGCACAGAATTATGTATCTTAGTGTAGTCTACTTGTATGCCAAGTTATATCAAAATCAGACCAAAACTGTAGGAGGAGTAGCATTTTGAAAGAATTTCACAGAAATTTCTATTTTTAGTAACCACGGCAACACCGTTTATCGAAATCAAAAACCGATGCACAGAATTATGTCTACTTGTGTGCCAAGTTATAATGAAATTGGACCAAATCTGTAGGAGGAGTAGCATTTTGAAAGAATTTCAAAGAAATTTCTATTTTTAGTAACCAAGGCATCACTGTTTATCGAAATCAAAAACCGATGCACAGAATTATGTATCTTAGTGTAGTCTACTTGTGTGCCAAGTTATACTGAAATCGGACCAAATCTGTAGGAGGAGTAGCATTTTGAAAGAATTTCAAAGAAATTTCTATTTTTAGTAACCACGGCAACACCGTTATTCGAAATCAAAAACCGATGCACAGAATTATGTATTTTAGTGTAGTCTACTTGTGTGCCAAGTAATACTGAAATCGGACCAAATCTGTAGGAGGAGTAGCATTTTGAAAGAATTTCAAAGAAATTTCTATTTTTAGTAACCACGGCAACACCGTTCATCGAAATCAAAAACCGATGCACAGAATTATGTATTTTAGTGTAGTCTACTTGTGTGCCAAGTTATACTGAAATCGGACCAAATCTGTAGGAGGAGTAGCATTTTGAAAGAATTTCAAAGAAATTTCTATTTTTAGTAACCACGGCAACACCGTTCATCGAAATCAAAAACCGATGCACAGAATTATGTATTTTAGTGTAGTCTACTTGTGTGCCAAGTTATACTGAAATCGGACCAAATCTGTAGGAGGAGTAGCATTTTGAAAGAATTTCAAAGAAATTTCTATTTTTAGTAACCACGGCAACACTGTTCATCGAAATCAAAAACCGATGCATAGAATTATGTATTTTAGTGTAGTCTACTTGTGTGCCAAGTTATACTGAAATCGGACCAAATCTGTAGGAGGAGTAGCATTTTGAAAGAATTTCAAAGAAATTTCTATTTTTAGTAACCACGACAACACCGTTCATCGAAATCAAAAACCGATGCATAGAATTATGTATTTTAGTGTAGTCTACTTGTGTGCCAAGTAATATTGAAATTGGACCAAAACTGTAGGAGGAGTAGCATTTTGAAAGAATTTCAAAGAAATTAAAGGCTTTAAAATTCGACTTTTGGCCCCTCACGGCCCCTAATATTCAGGGATCTGCCCTTTTTTTCTTCACATCATCTTAAAGCTCTTAGGATTTTGAACACTTTTTGTTCAACAACTATTCAGAGATTCTTTATCGTTTTCGAGTCATTTGCAAAAGAAATATTAAGGGGCCAACCCTTCAAGTCCCCAATAGGGACGTTTAGCGAAAAATGAAAGGTTGCATATTGTTTAGAACATTATTTTGAACATCTTTTGTTCAATATTACTTATCAAAATATTTCTCTTTTTCGAGATATAAAGCGTCAAAGATTTAGCATTCTGGCCCCTTGTGGTCCCTAATTATGTAACATTCGACATAAAATTTATAATGTATAAGTTTAAATCATTAAGATAAACATTTTTGCTACAGTAATGTATAACAAAATATTGACTGCTACAAAGTTATTGGATAGAGATTTTTGGCCCCTATTTGTCCATAATGTGATGAGTCAGCACTTTTTTCTTTATATCATATGAAAGGTCCTGTAGTTTTGAACAAATATTGTTCAGTATGTTTTAACAAAATAATTATACTTTAAGGTGGCTCATTACATCCACAGTTTATTTTAGATTTCATTACAGCACCACTTATTATGTAGATGTCATATATCCAGAACGAGGTATTGATATCATAAATATTTTTAAGAGGATTTTTTTTAGCTTTTGTCTAATTTTAGTGAAATGTTTTATTTCAAGTTTATTGTTACCAGAATTTCAGAACCTTCAGTGTCAAATGATGGGCATCTTCTTAAGACAAGTACAAACAGTGAAAATATCTCATAATACCTAATATTAATTTTATTAGAAAAAATAATTTTTCTCTAAAAAACAATCAATATGATTATCTTTTTAATCTGTGCACAAAACATTAAGAAAATGAGTTCTGAAGAGACAAGGAATGTATTTCAATGAATTACATGTGACAAATTGAATGAAAAATGTTTAAACGAAATGAAAATGCCAATTTAAAAAATATTTGGTATAAAAAGTCCACTTTCAAGAGTTATCTTTCCTAATAAGCCAAGGCTCAAAACACTTTTTTTCATTGATATAGCTCACTGCATGCATCGCTATGAAATTGCACAATACTTGTTTGGCGAAGATTTGGCTGTTGATTTCTTTTGTTTCTGCTTAAAAGCAATCCTTCTTGGTCCATGCATAATGAATCCGTTACTTTCTTTTCACTGTTTATAACACTGCATGCTTCATCTATTTTTAAAGCGCTTTAAAGGTCAGGGTCATATTATAGAGGTACCTGTACAAATCGTCCACAGAGGGAAACAGTCGAAACAATTGAGGTTTATTTTTTTGTGTAGTACGTCATCAAAAAGTGGTGTAATGAGCCTCCTTAAAAGATACAATGCAAAATGTCTCAAAAAATCAATCATGATTCGTGTCCTAAATTTTGACCCCTACCGAGCTTCCATACTAGGCACTTCCGGAAAATATCCTGACCCAGGTGCAACATGGCAGCATAGCCTCTATCAACACTGAAAATTTCAGCTTTCTAGCTTTAGCCGGTTTTGAGAAACCTGACAGACAAGGAGGTCCTCTGAATTTTAATAAAAGGGCGATAACTTCCGACCAGAAGTGAGTATCCTTAAAATAACTTGCCGAAAATAACTTCAGATGTCAACGCATATACCTTGAAAATTTGAAGCAAATCGGACAAGACATCTCCGAGAAATTTTCTGCACAAATTTTGTAAGAAGAAAAAAGAATAATAACTAGATACGATGTCGTTGCGAGCAACGAGTGGGTCTTCCGTCCGATTCTTGATGAGCTGAGATAAGATTTTGATTGAGATTTTCATTCTAAAATAATGATTTTCCATAATCTGTAAAAAGACCTTGAACATTAAAGACTTAAAAAATCGGCTTTTCGCCCCTCACGGCCCCTAATTTTAGGAATCAGCCCTTTTTATTCATATCATCTTAAAGCCCTAAGGATCTTGATCACTTTTTGTTCAACAACTATTCAGAGATTCTTTTTCCTTTTCGAGTTATTTGAATAAAAAATATTCGGGGACCAACCCTTCAACTACTTAATGGGGACATTTATCGAAAAATTAAAGGTTGCATTTTGTTCAGAACATGATTTTGAACATCTTTTGCTCAATATTGCTTATCAAAATATTTCTCCAACTTTCGAGATATAAAGCATCATAAGATTAAGCATTCTGGCCCCTTATAGCCCCTAATTATGTAACATACAACATTAAAATCATAATATGTAGATGATTGTTGAGATAAACATTTTTGCTTCAGTTATGTTTGACAAAATATTGCCTGCTAATGAGTTATCGATTAAAGACTTTTGGCTCCTCTCGGCCCTTAATTTGAGTGTCCAGCCCCTTTTTCTGGACTTTACCTTAAACCTCTTATGGTTTTGAACACTTTTTGTTCAACAACTATTTAGAGATTCTGTTTCGTTTTCGTCCTTAATGGGGACGTTTAGCGAAAAATGAAAGGTTGCATATTGTTCAGAACATTATTTTGAACATCTTTTGTTCAATACAACTTATCAAAATATTTCTCACTTTTGAGATATAAAGTGTCAAAGATTTAGCATTCTGGCCCCTTGTGGCCCCTAATTATGGAATATACGACATTAAAATCATATTATACAGTTGTAGATTGTTAAGATAAACAATTTTGCTTCAGTAATGTATAACAAAATATTGATTTGTTAGGGAGTTATCATAAAAAGACTTTTAGCCCCCTTTGGCCCTTAATGTGATGAGTCAGCACTTTTTTCTTGATATCATATTAAAGATCTTGTTATTCTGCACAAATAATGCTCAGTATATTTTAACAAAATAAGTATGCTTTAAGAAATATGATGCAAAATGTCTCAAAAAATCAGTCATGATTCATGTCCTAAATTTTGACCCCTACCGAGCTTCCATACAATGCACTTCCGGAAGATTTGAAAATATAGGTGCACAACTACAACATGTCGTCTATATTCGCTGAAAATTACAGCACTCTAGCTTTTGTCGTTTTTGAGTTTTTGTGTCGACAATATGGTCACTAAAAATTCGATTAAAGGGCGATAACTCCCGACCGGAAGTGATTTTTGAAAAATTAAAAAAAGTGGATCAGGTTTAGGTCATGATACATCATCTCTGAAAATTTCAAAGAAATCCGTCCATGTATCTCCGAGAAATCTTCTGCACAAAAATTGTATGAAAAAAAGAATAATAATAATAACTAGATACGATCTCGTTGCGAGCAACGAGGGGTCTTCCGTCCGATTCTGAAGTAAAAAACGAAAAATCTAGCAGAAAAGGTGATAAAAAAAACGGACATTCGGGGGAGCGAACCCGGGTCGCCCGCGTGACAATCCAACGCACTAACCATTCCGCCATTGAAAACACCGCTTCAAATTTTTAAATACGAAAATCTCGAGATTGCCTTTTTTGATTCTAAAACAAATTACATATTTGGCATTTGCAAAAGAGTCGCTCTTAAGATATTTAATATCAAAGAAAAATATTGGAAAACAAAAAAGTTTTTAAAAAATGCGGTTTTTTAAATTCGCTTCCGGTATCGACCGGAAGCACTGACGGAGATTTGAAAGTATAGGTGCAAAACTACAACATGTCATCTATTAGTCCTGAAAATGACAACATTCTAGCTTTTGTCGTTTTTGAGTTTTTGTGTCGACAAAATGGTCACTAAAATTCGATTAAAGAGCGATAACTTCCGACCGGAAGCGATTTTTCAAAAATAAAAAAAAAGAATCAAGTTTAGATCATGATACATCATCTCTGAAAATTTCAAAGAAATCCGTTTACGCATCTCTGAGAAATCTTCTGCACAAAAATTGTAAGAAAAAAAGGAAGAATAATAATAAAAGTGAAAAAGAAACAATAGAATAATAGAAGGGTCTTCCGCTGAAGACGGAAGACCCTAACTAGATACGATCTCGTTGCGAGCAACGAGGGGTCTTCTGTCCTTTTCTGAATTTTTAAAAAAAAAAGTGCTAAAAAAATCGGACATTCGGGGGAGCGAAATCGGGTCGTCCGCGTGACAATCCGACGCACTAACCATTCAGCCATTGAAAACACTGCTTCAAATTTTTAAATACGAAAATCTCGAGATTGCCTTTTTTGATTCTAAAACAAATTACATATTTTGCATTTGCAAAAGAGTAGCTGTTAAGATATCTAATATCAAAGAAAAATATTGGAAAACAAAAAAGGTGAAAAAATGCGGTTTTTTAAATTCGCTTCCGGTATCAACCGGAAGCACTGACGGAGATTTGAAAGTATAGGTGCAAAACTACAACATGTCATCTATTAGTCCTGAAAATGACAACATTCTAGCTTTTGTCGTTTTTGAGTTCGGGGGAGTCGACAAAATGGTCACTAAAAATTCGATTAAAGGGCGATAACTCCCGACCGGAAGTGATTTTTCAAAAATAAAGAAAAAATGAATCAAGTTTAGATCATGATACATCATCTCTGAAAATTTCAAAGAAATCCGTCCATGCATCTCTGAGAAATCTTCTGCACAAAAATTGTAAGAAAAAAAAGGATGAATAATAATAAAAGTGAAAAAGAAACAATAGAATAATAGAAGGGTCTTCCGCTGAAGACGGAAGATCCTAACTAGATGAGATCTCGTTGCGAGCAACGAGTAGGTCTTCCGTTGAATTTCTCGATAAGATGAGATGTGATTTTGACTGAGATGTTCGTTAAAAGAGAATGACAACAAGTTTTCCTTCATTAAATTTAATGTCCTGACTTTTATCAAGATTTTCTGAATATCTTTTGTTCAATAGGGCTTATAAAAATACTCCCCCTTTTGGAGACGTAAAGCATAAAAAATATAGCATTTTGACCCCTTGCGACCCCTTATTACGTAAGATATTACCAAAATTTTATAATACAATGTATATTGTTGCAAATCGTTAAGATGAATATTTTTTCTTCTGTAATGTATCATAAAATATTTATCATTAAAGAGGTATAGATGCAAGACTTTTGGCCTCTTTAAGCCCCTTATTTAAAGAGTCAGCCCCTTTTTTGATATCAAATGAAAGGTCTTGTGATTTCAAAGACTTTTTGTTCAA
The DNA here is from genome assembly GCF_032062105.1 of Saccostrea cuccullata. Classification (NCBI taxonomy): domain Eukaryota; kingdom Metazoa; phylum Mollusca; class Bivalvia; order Ostreida; family Ostreidae; genus Saccostrea; species Saccostrea cuccullata. The sequence continues at coordinate 12,835 of NW_026931651.1, forward strand.
CACCTCTTTAGAAATTTCTTTTTGTTGTGGAGATATGCTTCATATAAATATTTAGGAGCCAGCTCTACAAGTCCTAAAATGGGGCCGTTTTACAAAAATTCAAAGTATGTATGAGTATGAATAACCCCGTGGGGATCCGGGTTAGAAAAGGTCCTCAGTACCCCCTTGCTTGTCGTAAAAGGCGACTAAATGGGGCGGTCCTTCGGATGAGACCGTCTAAACCGAGGCCCCGTGTCACAGCAGGTGTGGCACGATAAAGATCCAGCCCTGCTCAAAGGCTGTAAGTGCCGAGCATAGGCCTAAATTTGCAGCCCTTCACCGGCAATGGTGACGTCTCCATATCAGTGAAATATTCTGGAGAGGGACATTAAACAGTATACAATCAATCAATCAATCAATCAATCAAAGTATGAATATTGTTTAGAACATTATTCTGACCATCTATTGATCAATATTGCTTGTCAAAATATTGCCCCTTTTTGAGATATAAAGTGTCAAAGATTTGACATTCTGGTTCCTTGCGACCCCTAATTACGTAACATATGGTAAAAATATTATTATGTATTGTTGCAAATCGTTAAGATGAATACTTTTGCCGCAGTAATGTATCATAAAATATTGATCATTAGAGAGTTACAGATTTCAGACTTTTGACCCCTCTCAGCCCCTTATTTGAGGGATCAGCCCCTTTTCTTGATACCAAATGAAAGGTCTTGTGATACCCTGTCAATTCGATGCATAAATACTTTGTCGTATAAGCACTATTGAGATATAACTGGGATATATATTTTCACTGGGACAATGTGTGCAGAAACGGACACTCTGATGTATGTATTTTTAGATTCTTGCTAAGTTTGTACTTTATGTTTGATATATTTATTATATATTACTGTAAATAAATTATTGTTAAGTTTAAATTCTGTTATTGATCTTTGCTGGCATTTCGGGTAATTCTGACCCATAACATACCGGTATATTGTTGCAAATCGTTAATATGAACAACTTTGCTTCTGTAATGTATCATAAAATATTGATCATTAAAGAGTTAAAGATGAAAGACTTCTGGCCCCTCTGAGCTCCTAATTTGAGGAGTCAGCCCCTTTTTCTTGATATGAAATGAAAGGTCTTTTAATTTCAAAGGCTTTTCCTTCTACAACTATTCAGAGATTTCTTTTCGTTTAGGAGATATGCTTAATATAAATATTTAGGGGCCACCCCTACAAGTCCTTATTGGGGCCATTTTACAAAAATACAAAGTATGCATATTAATAGTTTAGAACATTATTCTGACCATCTTTTGTTCAATATTGCTTATCAAATTTTTCCAACTTTTCGAGATATGAAGCGTCAAAGATTTAGCATTCTGGCCCCTCATGACCCCTAATTACGTAACATATGACCAAAATATTGTAATATATTGTTGCAAATTTTTAATATGAACAACTTTGCTTCTGTAATGTATCATAAAATATTGATCATTAAAGAGTTAAAGATGAAAGACTTCTGGCCCCTCTGAGCTCCTAATTTGAGGAGTCAGCCCCTTTTTCTTGATATGAAATGAAAGGTCTTGTGATTTCACATCCAATTCTTGTGTATACTGATCACCTGACATTTTTGCATAAATTGTCAAACAAGATACAAAGACTGACTAGATGGAGTTTGTTGTTACAAGAATACAACATAACAATTAAGCATATCAAAGGCAAAGACAATGTTATTGCAGCCGCCTTGTCAAGAGTATCGTAAACATACTAGATTTTGTATTAATGTACGTTTTACAATTTAAGTTTTTCATTGACATTCAAAGTTTTAAAGGGGGAGGTGTTGTGAGATGTGTATTGTGTAAAAATCAGAAAATCCATAATATCTCGAGATAGAAAGTGACGTCATCGCCGAAAAAAATTTCCAATAAGGTTCAGACCAATACCTGTCAGAATTGCAAGTTCGATGAAAATTGGATGAGCCACTACCGAGAAGTCGCGTGCACAAAATCGGTAAGAATAATAATAATAGGGAAAAAGAAACAGAATGAAAACAATAAGGTCTTCCGTTGGAAACGGAAGACTTTAATAACTAGAGCAAAGCTCGTTGCAAAGCAACGAGTAGGTCTTCCGTCTTTTTGACGGAAATAACTTTCACTCCTCAAAAAAAAATGAATAAATACATCCATAGTTTAAATCCTCCAAATCTATGTTAATTATTGCAAAATAAGCCATTTTTTGCTACAACCGGAAGTGACGACGACGGACGGAAAATTAAATTTTATGCTCCCAGTGACAGATGTTACCCAAAAACTTGTCAAAAACGGCAAAAATACTCAATTTTTGACTACTTCCGGTTTGACCGGAAGTGACGTCGCTGGACGTATTTTGACGACCCCATTAGATAAAGCTTGGCATTTTGAACAACTTTGCTTCTTTGACGTATTATAAATTCTCAATACTTTTTGAGATATAAAGGAAAAACTGTCGGCCCCTTTTGGCCCTTTTTTATAGGGGCCAGCTCCTGTTTTTTGATATCTTTCGAAAGATCGTGACATTCTCTACAACTTTTGATCTATATGTCTTTCAAAAATATCAACATGTAAAAAGATATTGCAGAAAAGGTGTGAAAAAATTTTAAATCCCCGATAAGACTTTTTTCGAGCCATAGCTAGCGCCGACGTGCTGCACTTCCAGAGAAAAACAGAGGTGTATGTCACATCAGCACATTTTGCTCTATCATCGCTGAAAATTTCATGCTTCTGTGATAAGTGCTTTTTGAGAAAACTGCCGGACAAAGTGAAACTCTGAAAATCACTAAATCGCGAAAATCTCAAAACCGGAAGTGACGTCATCAAAATAAAAAAAAGAGAATCGAGATTTTTTAATGTTCTATCAGACCTGAAAGTTTCATAAAAATCTAACAAGCCGTTTCCGAGAAAACGCGTGCACAAAATCAGCAAGAAAAAAAATAAGAAGAAAACAGTGGAAAAGAAACAAACGAATAACAAGAAGGTCTTCCGCTGAAGACGGAAAACCTTAATAAAAGTGAAAAAGAAACAATAGAATAATAGAAGGGTCTTACGCTGAAGACGGAAGACCCTAATAAAGGTAAAAAAAGAAACATAAGAATAATAGAAGGGTCTTCCGCTGAAGACGGAAGACCCTAATAATAATAAAAGTGAACAAGAGGCCCATGGGCCACATCGCTCACCTGAGAATCTTTGACCATTCTGTTTTTTACCAGATTTCCCCCTTGTAATACATATTGTGACCCCCCTACCCCAATAATCATAATTTAAACAATTTGAAATCTACACTACCTCAGGATGCTTCCACATAAGTTTTAGCTTTTCTGGCCCAGTGGTTCTTGAGAAGAAGATTTTTAAAGATTTTTCCTATCATATATTTCTATATAAAAATTTGATTCCCTATTATGACCCCGCCCTACCCCCGGGGGTCATGATTTGAAAAATTTAAAATCTACACTAACCCTAGGATGCTTCCACATAAGCTTTAGCTTTTCTTGCCCTGTGGTTCATGAGAAGAAGATTTTCAAAGATTTTCCCTATATATTTCTATGTAAAACTTTGATTCCCCATTGTGACCCCGCCCTACCCCCGGGGGTCATGATTTGAACAATTTACAATCTACACTACCCCAGGGTGCTTCTACATAAGTTTCAGCTTATCTGGTCCAGTGGTTCTTGAGAAGAAGATTTTTAAAGAATTTTCCTTTATATTTCTATGTAAAACTTTGATTCCCCATTGTGGCCCCGCCCTATCCCTGGGAGTCATGATTTGTACAATTTAGAATCTACATTACCCCAGGATGCTTCCACATAAGTTTCAGCTTTATTGGCCCAGTGGTTCTTGAGAAGAAGATTTTTAAAGATTTTACCTATATATTTCTATGTAAAAATTTGATTCCCCATTGTGGCCCCGCCCTACCCCCGGGGGTCATGATTTGAACAATTTAGAATCTACACTACCCCAGGATGCTTCCACATGAGTTTCAGTTTTATTGGCCCAGTGGTTCTTGAGTAGATGATTTTTTTTAATGACCCCACCCTATTTTTGTCTTTTCTTGATTATCTCTCCTTGTGAGGGGACTTGGCCCTTCATTTTAACAATTTAAATTTCCCTTTACCCAAGGATGCTTTGTACCAAGTTTGGTCAAAATTGGCCCAGTGGTTCTTGAGAAGAAGTCGAAAATGTGAAAAGTTTACAGACGGACGGACGGACAGACGGATGGACGGACGGACGACGGACAAAATGTGATCAGAAAAGCTCACTTGAGCCTTCGGCTCAGGTGAGCTAAAAAGAAGCAATAGAATAATAGAAGGGTCTTCCGTTGGAGACGAAAGACCCTAATAATAATAATAATAAGAAGAAACAGAGTAAAAACAATATGTTCCCAAACTCCGTTTGGGGAACATGAATATGAAAGTCTTACTTCCACTTGAAGACTACCTTTATAATCATTAATATGACATTATAAAGCAAACAACATGATATGTATGTATTTTACTTTCAACACAATTTGCTGTATTTTTTTTTATCTCCTTATTGATTGCCTTTGTCTACAAATGTATCTTTCATGCCTCTCTGGTGGCCCGTAATTTGAAATAAAATATTGTCTATTGTACTATGGGCAAAAATAATTATTTCCAAAACAAGTGCCAGTGGAAAAAAATCTATTTTCTATATAGTATAATCATGATAATACTAACTATTAGGTACATTGGGTCCTTGTAACACTTAACAATTCAAATTTTTACACACAAATAGGTCCCAGGATTGCTGGAATAATTACTGACCTTGAAACAAAACTTTATTTTAATTTATTATACCTCTACTGATTTCCCCTATATAAAATTAAGTGATTGGATCTGAACAATTCTTTGAAACTTTTTATTTCACTAAAGCCCCCACCGGCCCCATGTGGGGTATGTTAGTACAACAAGAATATAACAATTGAACAAGTAAACATGTGAACAGGAAAAAGATCTTTGATATGGACAGTACTGATGTGATGTTAACAAAAAAGTTTACTTGAAACTTAAAACTTTGAAACTTGAAACTTTTTATTTCACTTAAGTTCCCACATGGGGTATGTTAGTACAACAAGAATTTAACAAATGAACAAGTAAACATGTGAACAGTTAACATTGCTGTTTTTTAAGGTCAAAACAATGATTTAGCCATCTGAGGAGTACAATATTCACCGAGCCCCAAGGGCAATAGTCGTTTTATTATATGATTCACTGATAAAATGATACAGCTCATTACTTGTTTGCATTTAATTAAGTCCAAGCCAAATACAAGAGAGAAGTCGAATTAAAATGTAAATAAACCTTACCAGTCGTATCAATTTGAAATGTTTTTTTTTTATTAATTTTAGTTGCCATGAAAAAAATATATAATGTCAGTCTTTTTTATAGGATAGATTTTGAAAGGAAGGAGTATTATCAGGGAAAACTGACTGCCAAAAAGTAAAAATTGTTGTTCAGTAAAAGTGTTGGAGGGGGTTCCTGCATCCCCTCTTACCACACTCACCCGAAAATATATAATTATTCTTCGATTATGTTTTGTTCACATGAAAAAAAAAGTCATAGTCGTTTTTAAAGTCTCTTTCCAAAACAATTTGTATCAATTTGGAATTTCTCGATCTATTTTTAGATCAATGTAGAGGAAATAAATCCTTGTATTCACCTAGAACGTCACGAGCAGGTCAATACAATACAACGTAGTATTTTTCTAACATAGTTGGATCTCAACCAATCAGAGAGATGGAAATTATTCAATCATATAATAATATGTATAAATAGTGGGGTTGATTCCAGCAAATACCTTGGAGTCACCATTAGTAAAGACCTACGATGGGACAACCACATAAACAACATTACATCAAAAGCCAACAAGACATTGGGCTTCATCAGGCGGAATATGAGGGGATGTCGGACATCTGCAAGATCTGCAGCATACCAGGGACTAGTTCGACCAATCCTAAAATATGCCTGTGCAGCATGGGATCCCTGGAGCTCCAAGCAATTCCAACAGCTTGAGAAAGTGCAAAGAAGAGCAGCAAGTTTCGCCACCAAAAACTACCACGATTACCAAACTGGCAGTGTTACCCAGATGCTTCAAGATCTACACTGGGAACCATTACAAACAAGGAGAATGAAAATAAGACTCATTTTGCTCTACAAGATCGAGCATGCTTTGGTGGCTATTCCTGCAGATATGTACCTGACATACAGTGACAGAAGAACTAGAGGCAGCTACACGTACCGTCTACCACATACCCGGATTAATGCACATCAATATTCCTTCTTTCCGAAGACAATTCTAGACTGGAACCACTTACCATCTGTAGTTGCCTCAGCACCAACGTTAGAGTCCTTCCGGACACAGCTGAACTCATATACGAGGTGCCTGCTGCCCACAAATACCAACTAAGTGTGCCAGTTTTTAACTTTTTATTGTATATAGTGCCCTGATCGGGTTTTTAGCCTTGTCCGTCGCGTGTCACAGCCCGAATACAACGCTCTAGCTGAGTATACTCTTATGGAAGAAGAAGAGGAAGATGAGTAAGTAAGTAAGTAAGTAAATTTTATTTAAAGTCGGCATTGTATACATTGCATAACAAAAAACATGAGCTCAGTAGAGCTCTTCGACTGACTATCACAGTTAAAATATCACAAGAAAACATTTACAACATAATGTTAACATGCAAAAACACATGTACATATATAATATATACACATACATATGGTAGATAAAACGAATTTTAAGAATTAAACAAATTTTAAGAATTTGATAATTTTTTAGAATTAGTTAAAAAAAAAAGACAAACTTGAAAAGCAATATGATTGCATTAAGAGAAACAAAAATAAATATAATATGAATATTATAAAATGAATAAATAAAAGTCATATGACAATAGTATAAATTAAGCACAACGTTTAACCCATGAAATCAGATTAAAAATAACGTTAACTAATTGTATTAATAATAATAATAATAATAATAATAATAATAATAATAATAATAATAACTAGAAAAGAAACTCGTTGCGAGCAACGAGAGGTCTTCCGTCCGATTCTGAAAAAATAAAAACCGCAAAATCGAGCTGAAAAAGTGATAAAACCTTTTATGGAAACAAAGGGGATTGAACCCGGGTCGCCAGCATGAAAATACACAGCGCTACGCTATTGGGACCACATCTCTAAATCTACTTTTACATACTTCTGAAACAGTACATCTGTCTTAGAATAATGAAAGGCGGTCACTATTCATAATTTTGCGTCAAACGCCACGAGTAAATCTTCGCGCCAAACTTGCTCAAGATGAACACATAGTAAATTGTTACTTGAGTTTTAACAGTAATTTTTAGGATAGATAATCTATTAGTGATGAACAGATAATACTGTTTTCTTTCCTTTATTCGATATGTATTCAACTTTTTATTCCATGCAACTCCATATACAGGCATGCCAATGTTATATTTCTGCACTATTGTCGCCATTTGTCTACTACTTAAGTTGGGTCAGGATACATTATTTCGTGCCAAAGGTCACAAGTAGTTCTTAACACTATTCCTTTGAAATGTTTGATCTATTTAATGGATCTGACAGCTTCAATGAAAATTAGAAATGTATGTTCTTATTACCGGAATTTCGAGCGTTAGAAAGTAAATTTATCACATTATACAAATATAATATCGTATACGGCCAAGTAACAATAAAGCTGTGAATTCGGTAAAATTTTCCACGAATTTTGTATCCTGTTTACCCCCAAAGTGGAGATGAGTTACACGTTCATGAAAAGACTGGAATGTTTCACTGAAAAAAAAAATCACTCGCCCTCCGACGGTCAAGGAATCTGATACTCTTTATGTTCAATAACTTGCATTTATTACAAGAATATTCATATAACCTTTAATAAACAATCTTTTATAAAAACTGTTTTTCTTACTTTTGTCTTTTCTATTCATTTAATATGTCAAAAGCCTTCAAGGTAAAATAAACAGAAGTCAAGTAATACTTCAGAAACATAGTGAATATTAAGTCAGGCAAGTTTCTTGAAAAGCTATTACTTATAACCATGGTTTAGGATAAGTTTTCCCTGGTGCAAAACAAAAGACTGTAGTCATCGTATTTCCACTTGTAGTCATGTTGTATTCTACTATGAGATGCAGACAAAAGCAATTTCAATAGAAATTTGAGGAAACCTCATATTAAAACTATACTCAATGCAACGTAATTGTGATGTAGCAATCTAAAGAATCCTTTACATTTCATAAATCTGTTTGGTAGAAGTTTCGTTCATCTAAACGCTCAGCTGACCTTCTAGAACCCGACTTGCTTAATGGCGGAGTTTACGGAGACCGCCGCCATCTTGGACACGCTTCAGATTTTTAAATGCAAATATCTAGTGTGTGGATTGATTAATTCTTAAATAAATTATATATTTGGCCTTTCCAGTAGGATCTTAATTACCATTAATTATATCAAAGAAAAATATTGAAAAACAAAAAAAGTTGAAAAAGTGCACATTTTGAATTCACTTCCTGTAGCGACCGGAAGTACTGACGACGCAAACGAAGTCAAAATTGCACATCTATAACTCTTGGTCAATCATCTTTAACAAGTCTCCAATTAATATCTTGAGCCGTTTTCGAGAACATTCGAAGACAAAATTGCATTTTAAAATCAGAAAAATGCCCATAACTTGGCACTGGTAGCAAATTTTCCAAAAAACGGAATTTTATATAAAATTCATATAATGACCTATAATTCCTGAAATTTTCATTGAAATCCACCGAATAGTTTACGAGAAATCGCCTGCACAAAATTTTGTCTAAAAAAAAAAGAATAATAATAACTAGATGCGTTCTTGTTGCTGGTGCAACAAGCAGGTCTTCCGACCGACTTCTCTTTTGCAATCTTGTCTGCGTCATCCCATGAAATAGATTTCATAATGTATTTTTTTCGTTTACGTTCATTTACAGTAGTTTCTCAACACAGATCGTGATTGTTCTATTATTTCATAAAATATCTCCAAATATAGCTTTTAAAATCTAAAAATCTTCCACACATGTTATAAAAGAGTGAAAAGTAATTTGCAACTGAAAAAAGACAAAAAAAAAAGAAAAAATTTGGGGAACGCCCCGAGCGGGATTCGAACCCCCGACAGTAAGACAAAGTTTGGTTAGGTCATATCTTTGCAATAAACGCACGCATGAAAAAAATGAAAACATATATAGATATCTTTGAAGACGCTCTATAAACCATGTAAATCCGAAAGAAAAATATTGAAAAACAAAAAAGTTGAAAAATTAGACTTTTTGAATTCACTTCCGTTTGCGACCGGAAGTAGGAACGACAAAAAATGAAGGACGTTCGGCACATCTACATGTGATGTTCTTTCATGTCCATAAGTTTCAATGTCATATCTTTAGCCGTTTTCGAGAAAAGTTGTGTACAAAAATCCATTTAAAAATACAAATTTCCCCAAAAATCGCGAACGGAAGAAAATTTTGAAAAAATGAAAAACACGTCTGGAGATATTAACCTGGTGCATCATTCCTGTAAAAATCTTTGAAATCCGTAAAGTCACAGCTGAGATATCGCCATAGAAATGAAAAAAGAATAATAATAATAATAGGAAACCGACGGAAAACAATAAGGTCTTCCGAAGGAAGTCGGAAGACCTTTAAATAATAATAAGAAACAATAGATTCACTATAAAGGTCTTCCGTGAAGACGGCAGACCTTAATAATACTAGAAACGATCTCGTTGCGAGCAACGAGAGGTCTTCCGTCCGAAAAAAAGGTAAAATCGAGCTGGAAAGGTAAGAAAAAAAAATTGCACACAAGGGGTATTGAACCCAAGTCGCCAGCATGAAAATCCAACACGTTCAATATTACGCTATTGGGATATCACTCTAAATCTACTTCTGCAACAGTGCTTCTGTCTTAGAACTATGAAAGGCGGGCTGCACTGTTTAAATTTCGCGCCAATCGCCACGAGTAATTCATCACGACTTTTCTTTGAAAAGTTTTAATAAATAGGTGTTATTGCTTCAATGAAATAAAAAAAACCCCGTTCTTATAACCTAAAATTCTGAGGTTAAGAAGTATATTTAACACATTTTACTATTTCTATATTGTATATAAGCAACTAACAATGAAGCAGTGAAATGTCTATGAACTTTTTATCAATTTCCAGTTTATCCCTAAAGTGAACTATCCCGATTAGTTAAACTATCATGGCAAGGTTGAGATAGTTCGCCAAAAATAATGGCTCGCCCTACGGCGGTCAAGGAATCGGATATCTTTATGCTCAATAACTTGAATCAGATCTTTGAGTCAAGAATGTTACATGTAATATAAAATCGATTAAGCGATCTTCTAAAAATTGATTTCTTATTTTTGTCTTTTCTATTAGTTTAATATGGCACAAGTGTGCATGAGAAATACAGTGGTCAAGTTTTATACTCAATACATTCATTGATATTCTTTCTTCAAAAACTATTAATTATATCTATGATTTAAAATCTGCTTTCCGTGGTGCAAATCAAAAGATATTAGGTATCAAATTTTATTTGCACATTTAGTCTTTTCTTTTTCTCTCTTTGAGAATAAGCCTAAACCAATTAAAAAAGACGTTATTTTGACACAGAATTGCGACGTAAATACGACGTGACAATCCAAATATTCCTTTGCATTTCATTTATCCTTATCTTACTTTCGTTTAAGCAAACGCTCAGCTGCCTCCGTAAACCCCTATTGCGAAATGCCGGAGTTGGCAGAGACAGCCGCCATTTTGGACCCGCTTCAGATTTTGAAATGCTAATATCTAGAGTTTAGATTTATTGATATTCAAACAAATTATATAGTAAGCATTAATAAAAGGGTCTCTATTACCATACAAAAAATAAATGAAAAATATTGAAAAACAAAAAAGTTTAAAAATACAATTTTTTATCTTCGCATCTCCGAACGACAGGAAGTACTGACGACGAACGAAACGTCGCTTCCTGGATAGTAATTATCACGATCTATAATCCCTGAAAGTTTCATGTTGATATCTTTTGCCGTTTTTGAGTTTATCCGTGGACAAAATGTCATTTTAATTTCAGAAAATTGTCCATAACTTGGCACCGGAAGCGAATTTCCAAAAAATCTCCCGGATATATAAAATTCATGTAACGACACATCTGTTCTGAAAATTTCACGTCATTTCATCCAGTAGTCTTTGAGAAATCGCGTGCACAAAATTAGAAAGTCAAAAAAATAATACACAGAATACTAATAATCAGAAGAAACCGTAGAATCACTATAAGGTCTTCCGTGAAACGGAAGACCTTAATAATAATAATAATAATAATAAGAAACAATAGAATCACTATAAGGTCTTCCGTGAAGACGGAAGACCTTAATAATAATAATAAACCAAAAAAAAAATACAAAAACAAAAAAAAAAAAAAAGAAAAACCAAAAACAAAAAAAAAAAAAAAAAAAAAAAAAAAAAAAAAAAACAAAAAAAAAAAAAAAAAAAAAAAAAAAAAATAAAATAAATTTGAAAGTTTAGAAAATTAAAAATTCACACAGATATAGCTAAACCAAACTGAGAAAGAAAAAAAAATTATGTTCCTCATCAACACACATCCTGCCTAGTGATTGGGTCAGTCCCTACCTACATAGATAAGATATGCATTGTTGTGAGGTAAAGAAAAAATTCTTCAAGAGGCCAAATATTGAAAGAAAATAGGATCCTGGAGAGATTACACCTTTGCCATCATATGATTTACTACAAAGGTTTTAGTCCCCAGGGCCCTTATTATAGGAATTTTTAAAGTAAATAACAAGGTTTATTTTATAGATATAAAAGAAACACTAGAAAACAATAAAATAAAATGAGGTGATATCAGTAAAGCAAAGAAAAGATTTTAAAAATAAAAGATGTATCATATTTGCAAAAATAGTGGGGGGTGAAGCCTCCCTCCCCCGGTTCCGATGCCTATGTAATAAGGGCTAAAATAGGCTAAGCCCGCTGCCCAGTCCCATTCACATTAACATCAGTGAATAAAATATTGTTTAAATTAAATTAACTTCCTCAAATGATATACTTTAGAATCTAACTGTATATTATTCTCTGAAATAACAATCGGGTGTGGTATACAGTATACTACGAAACCGTAATAAATTGGCTGTCAGATCAGAGACTGAGAGAGATCTTTTCAAATCTTCCGCTTACAGTGTTTGACCGTAAGGGTAAGGATTCAACAGAAAGTTTTATGTCTCTTAATTATAAGAAACCATAGAAACAATTTTTTTCGTTAATTTCATGTCAGTATGATTTAAGGTGTGACTGTTGGGGTGAGCGCAGTTGTATTCAGTAATGACAAGCCTTCCCGACTCCAGTCCCGAGACCAGGATTTTGGTTATACAGTCTGGGGCATGATGGAATCAAGTTATTTTTTAAAATAACTTGTTTAGGTTACTTCACTTATTTATGACTAAACAAAGAAGTACAGTGAGTTTGCCGATAACCAATCGCACCCGTTAACGAATCACTTTCAGATGAAAATTCTGTTTTTTTCTTATCAAAGTCCAATACTTAGCTTAACCTACCCTGTCATGCTGAATTATTCTTGCTTTTATCATTTATCATGAAATTATTAAATTCAACTCGTTCAATGTCCTAATTTTTAAATAAACATGAACAAGCTTTTTTGTGACGCAGATGATAGCGTACATGCAAGCAGACTACTTTCACTTTTCGGTACCGCTCCAATGTAAACCGTACATTCTAGGTAAACAAATTTGGTGCAGATGTTTAATAAAATTATGTGTCTAAAAGCACTGAAAGCATCATACAATTTCTAAATCAGAAATTAATAGTATTCGCTTTAAAGTTGGGGGTATATATAGGTTTCCAATAACGAATCACTGTTTCAAGAAATATGAGATGCAGGGATCCTGTCCAAATCATATTTTTTCGTATGCGGTTTTTTGCACACCAGTTACAATAAAAAAACAACAGAAGATGTCTACCAAAAGCGCACAATAAAGGTGGTTAAAATACACGTAAACAAAATCAGCAGCCAAAATCAGTAAGAAGTGCAGAGCATGTAGATTCGAGAATGTCTCCCGGTGCATGTAAGCTAATGTGAAGACATCGACGATGGCGAAATAAAAATCGTCATGATTACCAAACAAAATTAAGATTTAGAAATTTTATTTATTTATCCCTTTGCAATTTAAACTTCCCTACTAAATCATTCTTTCCAACAATACCCCGTTTGCAGTTTTCCTATTCCGTAAAAAATTATTTCAAATAATTAATTTTTATTTCTTGTCATGATCAAGATCAAGCTCGTATAATATAACATATTGCTAACAATACTTTTTCAATTCAACATCAAGCTAGACCTAAATAAATTATAAACAGAGTCTTATGATACCCCCCCCCCCCCTCTTTTTCAACATATACTTAAACATTTCATTTTTACACACTGAGAAAATAATATGCAGACTGCAGCCTTTTGCCTATACGGAATATATGCCACTGTCTTCACGGAAAAGGTAGAAAGAGCACTATGATAGCAGCAGAGGAGAATGAGCTGTCTTATTCATTTCTATAGAGACGATGGACAGTTGAAGTAGACCCATATAAAGTGAAAGGACAACCTCCAGTATTTAATAAATCAGAATATTTAGTCCACTGTGGATGTTGGAATAGAGAAATCTAGCAAATGAATACCAACATCATCATTTGTAAAGTTGTCTCTGCTCATTGGAGGAAATTTAGGTGTTGGGTCTCGACATTTTGAAAATATAATTGTTCCTTTCAGCTTTAGGTATCTCTGAAGCCAGGCTCGTATAGGAAGCAATTTCGGTTGGTTGGGGAGGGGTGTAGAGCCATACATTTTCATTTGAGGGGGCACTATCTACCACCAATAATTAATCAAGCATAAAAAGGTCATCGGACGTTTTTTTTTTTTTTTTTTTTATTTTTTATTTTTTTTGAGGGGGCACAATCATATATCTAGCGATATATTTTCTATCTAAATAGCGGCAAAATTATGTGGAGGGGGCGTGGTAGCTCAATGAGTACAATACTTGAATCAAAAATTAATTCTTCGGCTGTTTGCAGTTCATCACATATAAGTTTTTACGTCCTCTTATATCAACTAGTCATTTGCTTTCCCTATAATTTCATTGTTGTTGTTTTTGCATTAATTGTCGGATGCAAACAACTCAAAAAATTCCTAGCTTTCCTATTTTTTTTTGGGGGGGGTGAAATATTTTAAGGCATAGTAAAATGTTACGTAAGAAGGGTATTTTTAAATTTACACGGTCCCGAACCAGAATAATCAACTTTATGTCACGTGATTCGTTAATGGAGAAAATGATCCGCTAAAGGAGAAAACATCATTCATACAAGTACAGCGATAATTTTTTATTTAATCAGTAGTTATTGGGGAAATATATATGATGTTATAAGTAAAACATAGTACCACCAAACAATGTTGTAAAATGAATTTAACTCAAACTCAGGTACGAACTATCCAAGCAAATTTACTAAGTGATTCGATATCGGCAACCTCACTGTAACTCATTTGAGTTAATTCTGAAAAAGTATAATGCCTATCAGTTTTGCAAAAAAACTTCAATATGTTGAGTTTTCTGCTGATTAAAGATGATATAAGGCTGAGAAAGTTGAAAATATATGTACTTCTTTTAGGGGCAATTCGAGTAATTTCGGACAGGTTTATAATTTCGGACACAATTTACTCATGTCAAAATTAGCATAAAATGTCATTTATTTACATACATCATCCTATCTTCATAAATAGAGATATCTTCCAGAATATCCCTGCCTAAATATATAACTCTTTTGGTGTACAATGAAAATAAAATAAATTGATAATTTCGCTTTTCCGGAAAATCAAGTCTGGCGTATATTCCAATATCGAAGAGGATTTAACCAAAGTCACTCAAGCTGAAAGAGAGTGAGTTTCTTGATAAAAATTGATATTTCATGTTAAACTACAGGTGACTCTCGATGGCTCAAACTCCAATCTTTCGAAGTTCTCGATCTCTTGAAGTGAATCACCAGTCCCGTTTTTTTCCTCTATATAACTAAGCAAATTTACTCCTGATCTCTTGAACTTCTATCTCTCAAAGTTCTCTATCTCTCGAACCAAAGTCTTGGTCCCGTTACACATATTTTATTGAATTTTACCCTCTCTCTCGAAGTTTTGATTGCGCGTTTATGTACACGCCAATCAAGCGTAAAATTGATGCAGTCTGGACTTACCTGGAAACAATGAACGCCTTTTGCTGGCATGGATGTGTTAATTGGCTGTTTACATAGATTACACTACACCTGTGGGTAGTCCATGTTTTAGTATAATTAATTAACAAATTCACCGCTTATTTCGAATTGAAACTGAGACGATAATTTTTAGAAATTTAATTTCGTTTCAGTAAGTTCCGATAGACTTTGAACTTTTATTATGATTAAATAGAGTCTAAATAATTCCAGCATGGCAAATACAGTGGCTTCCACTTAATCGGATAGCGGTTAAACGAATATTCCAGCTATTCCAATATAATATCAGAGCACAAAACCAATTCTTATATATTTATTAATAATTTTACCTGATATTCTGATAAGAAAATATTAGAATTTCGTTTTATCTGATACAAAAATTTGGTCCATCGTAGTATTTTTTCATATTTGTGACCTTGTTCACACCTCTAACTTCCCTAGTGAAGCCTTTGTTTACACTGTCTGACACCTTGAGTAGGATAATGAGGGGATTAGTTACGGCTGAACGCACGCAGTCACCTTACCTGTGTTAATAAGGCCTAGATAAATAAATTGTGTGTTTCCGGTTCCCCGACCAACCCTAAAATATATGAGCCGACCCTGAAAATTTATTCGCCGATATTTTTCCGGAAGTAAACAGTTCCATTTTCACTATTAGAAATCCTAATCTCGACTACTTTGGTGTTTGAGAAAATGCATATCCTATACACATAAAAAACGAATGCCATTAGTAAGCCACCCTTTTGGAAAATGAAAGGAATTGTTTTTCTCATTTTGTTTATTGTCAAAGTTGAATTTTAACTAATAAAATGTTAAAGTAAAATAAAATGTTTTGCCTACCTACCTATCCTATTTTTTCTTGGATGGGAATAGGAAACACACTATTTATTTATCTTGGCCTAATTGGCACACTAGATTGATATGTTTTGATACAGTTATGATGAACAGCTTGGGTTTAAATTACTTTTCAGTGATGTGCTCGATAATTATGATAATTGTTTGCAATTTTTTCCAGATTTATATTTTAATTATTGAACGTATTAGCTTGTGTATGACAATTTGCTGGGACATTGAAATGCATCATAGTTACAGGACTATTGACTTGAGAATTGTCACAAACAGTATGAAATACATAACTATATTAAAGAAACAAATAAAAAAAACCAATTTAATATTTTTTTAAATATTACTGTACCATTTATGCGGGGAAAAATAAATTAAGGAATAAAGTTCAGACATTTAGTTCACATCCGTTTCCAAAATGGCGGCCATCGAAGAAGGAATGTAAACATGTGCTGATTAAAGTTGGCAATAACTATTTAAAAAAACAATTTTTATAAGTCCTTTATTAGAAAAATGTTATCACATTAAATTAGTAAGTAAGTTTAACATTTTATTTTTGGGGAATCGCCAGGTAAAGTAATCAAACGAAACGAAAGTGCAAGTTTGAAATTTGCTACGATGTATTGTCAATACATGTAGCTCTATACATCTCTGTTGGACTTGAAATGGAGCAATCGGCTATTCGAATATTCGGCTATACTGATAACAGAAGGCTGACAAATTAACTATTTGATTAAGCGGGATCCTTTGTATTGCACAAGAAAATTCCTTTCTCAAGGACTGAAAACTGATTAAGAAAAACCTGATGAACACTGGTGAAGGTCCCGATCAAGTCACGGAATAGCCAAACCGACAACTGCTATTCGGGTTTCATGTAATCATGAAATAAGAACAAATAAATACTGAAACTTTAGAAATTCGTTTTATCATTGTCGTTGACATCACGTAAATTACCTGTCAAATACGATTGAAAACGTGCAATGACTTTATTTACATATATTTCCGGTATCTATAAAAGTAGAACTTCGGTGATCGGACTTGAAAATTCCGGATATTTTTTACTTTCTATCTCTCGAACCCCTTGATCTCTTGAACTTTTCTTGCGGTCCCTTGAACTTCGAGAGATCGAGAGTCACTTTTATTACTTTGCTTGTTAATAATCTAAAATTTTTACGTGTTTCTTTAATTAAATGTAAAAAAATATGCAATTTATTCTCTTGGTTATAGTGGCCGAAATAAAAATACCCTTGAAATTGTAAGACGTTTAATTTCAGACATACAGAATTTAACTAAACTACAAAGGATATGCCTTAATTTCACTAAATAAATAAATAATGAATAAATAAATAAATAAAAATACTTTTTATCCTCTTATTTTCGTAACTTTCCTATTTATGAAGTAGAAAAAATGCTTTTAAGTATATGTAGGCATATATATAGACAGATTATATATTCTTCACAATAGATTTTGATGATATTGAAAGAAAAAAATGAAGAAAGCATTCCATGCCTTAAGGAAATAATTTTTTTTTGCAAACACATTAATGTAGAATGAAGAACATTGTAATACGAAGTTTTATATGCTGTGGGAATGCACCATTACGGAGCGAGGGAATTACCAATCGATGTTCGAATGTTTTGTGTCCCAGAGCCGCTGTAAAGACGAATAATGACCC
Source organism: Saccostrea cuccullata (assembly GCF_032062105.1). NCBI lineage: Eukaryota > Metazoa > Mollusca > Bivalvia > Ostreida > Ostreidae > Saccostrea > Saccostrea cuccullata. The sequence continues at coordinate 30,685 of NW_026931651.1, forward strand.
CCATCGAATAATGACCGGGGGTCATTTTTCAACGACAAAAAATGACCCCCTTCCCGTAGAAAAAAAATCATTTTTTGTAGAAAAAGTGTCATAGGGGTCATTATTTTATATGTTAGTCCTATAAAAAATTGACCCCCATTGAAAAATGACCCCCTTTAAAGTGAAAAGAGATTCTTTAATTGTCAAGTAATAAAATTTCCTCCTTATAGTGTTTGCTTAAAGAATAATATTCCACTTGTTTTTAGAAATCAAACCATGCAACAATCAGGTTCCAATACTCTTTAATAGAAAAATTAATTTTTCCTTCATTTCAACTTTTAGCTTGTATAAGTTTGGCAAATCCTTTCTCACAATGAAAGAGGAGGAAATTTTTAAACCCCCCCCCCCCCCCCCCCCAAAAAAAATTACGTTAAATCAAAACAAAAAAACCCAAAAATAAACGAAAAGCAAAAATATAAATAAAACTCTATACCTTACAATAATACTGAAAGAGGCTCTAGATAAAATATTGAAATGAAGTTAAGCCTTCACACAAGTTCTCTCATATCATAATTTACTTCGCCATGATTAAAGCATACTTTAAATGTTGGTGGGGGGTATACTTAAAGTATTGTGGCAAAGTAACAGTTGAAAATTAGTAGAATAGTAGATTATTTTAAGCTTATTTTCAGTCCCTCCTTATAGAAAAATAAAGGTAGGGTAGTTTTTTTTTTTGTTGCTTTTGTTGATAATCGACTTCCTCCTAAATTAGTAAGGGGGTGGGTGGGTGTAACACCTAAAAACATGCTCTGTAAAGCTATGGGCTAGTGTAAAATACACATTCTAATGCAAAAACTATGCATGTAGACATAACCTTTTGATTTAGCACACAGTATTCATTATATTTCTTAATTCTTGTTTTACTCCACTCTTTTACCCAGTTCTGGGTATATTTTTTAGAGAATTTAATACGAAAATCAGAACAAACATTTTCATTTTTGTAACGTTTTCTTTATACTGTATTATAATATGAAAAGTTAATTGAAGACCATTTCTTTTTATGTCCCTGTAATCGAAGATTCGGGGGTATATAGTTTTATCGTGTCCGTCTGTATGTCTGTCTGTCTATCTGGCGGTCTGTTTCTCCGCAAAAACTTTAACCTTGACCATAACTTTTCATTTATTGTAGCTATACCTTTCATATTCAATATATGTATATTCCTTGTGACAAGACCTTACTTTGGGTATCACCAAATTTGACCTTTTGACCTTTACCTTGGAGTTTGTCCCATTTTACAAAAAAAGGCCAAATTTTTAATTTACTTTGGCTATAACTTTTTAACTGTAGATACTAGTACTCTCATACTTCACAAATGTAATCCTTGTTACATTGAACCTTTCTTAAGAAACCATCAACTTTGACCTTTGACCTTTGAGTTTGACCTACCTTTCAAACACTTATCCTTAGCCATTAATTTTGAACAAGTGGTGCTAGGGCTTTCCTATTTTTCAGTTGTATTTCTTGTGAGAAGACCCTACTTTGGGTACCATTATATTTAAATTGCATTAAAAAAAAGTTTAATCTTCGCTATGTTGCCATACAGGGGCATAGCTGTTTCACAAACACATTTTTTATATATAAGAGGAGTTGCGGATAACAGATGGATACCCCAAAGCGTAACAGATGGATGGACGGACATCCCGATCACTATATACCCTCCTGCTTTTCAAGCGGAGGATATAATAATATGTTATACTGCTGATTTTTTCTGTCAGTATGATGATTTCCACCATCGAAAAACAATGTTTACCTAACCCTTTAGGCTCGATAAATCTTTACTCCTTTAGATTGTGAATCATCGCATTGACCTTAAGGTTTCGTCAAAGGTCAACATGTCCAAAAATTTTTTTACAATAGCCCTAAAACTATGTGAGGTATAAAGTTAAAACTTTTTTTCATTGATTAACAGATAGAAAGTATCACTTGATAAAAAAATAAACTTGGAAAAAATACTAATTGAGGAAAACTCTTCTTAAAAATGCATATATTTTCAAAAAATACACCTAATTAATTCCGTGCTCTTGGTGAAAACCATCGTTGCAGAAACAAAATATGTTTATCAATGAAGGGCAAGTTGGACTTGGACAGCTTCTGGAAAGTTGTTTTCCCTGTTTATTTTGTCCAAATGTTAAGACTTGAAAGTGAAAGTACATTACAAATGGCAGATTTTAAAGGGGTCTTGTCTTTATACATACATGTATCATGCTTTCAATAACAGCCTTTCAGAGACCATTCATGTCCAACTTGCCCTTCAATGATAAACATATATTATTTCTGCAATGTTGGTTTTCACAAAAAGAACAGAATTAAGTAGGTGCATTTTTCTTTATATATGCACATTTTCTGATACAATTTTTCTAAAAAAAAAGTATCTTTTAAAAATATTTGTTATCAAGTGATATTTTCTATCTATTAATCAATGATATTTTTATAAACTGTAAACGTTTTGACTTTTTACCACACATAGTTTTGAAGCTATTGTAAAAATATTTTTTAGACATGTTGACCTTTGACGAAACCTTAAAATATAGCTATAATCGTATGTTATGAGATCAACATATCATCAATTTATTCCAAATAAGCTCAGGTGAGCATTTTGGCCAACATGCTTCTTTATCTAATTTTTTTTTTTTTTTGCCCCTTAAAAATTTCAGCTTTAATCCACAGGGAGTCATTTTTCTACGGGGGTCATTTTTCTTCACGTGGGTTCTGCAAATTTTTAGGGTTGTGACACTTTTTCTACGGGCAAAAGAGTCATTTTTCTACGTCGAATAGTGACCGGGGGTCATTTTTCGCTGTCGAAAAATGACCCCCGGTCATTATTCGATGGGGGTCATTATTCGTCTTTACACCGGAAAACAAATGGGATGCAAATGCAGTGGTCATCTGCCACAACGGGAAAATGCAAAATAAAGCTGCCTATCTAAAGAGAACAGACACTGCTGGCTGAACTATTCAGACAAAATACATGTATGATACGTGGATTTTGCTACCTCAAAGCAAAAGGGCCCATGGAAAAGTTCATGAGAATATGTGGGCCACAGCAGAAAATTAATATTGGATTTCAGTGCCAAAATGAAAATATTGAATTTATCAGAACACATTTGCAAAGCTACACATATGATGTCAAAATATTTTGAAACTGATAGTTGACATTTTTAGGTCACCTGAGTAAATCACGTGACCTGTTGCTATCCATTTTCGTCTGTCGTCGTGCGTCATGTGTTAACATTTGAACATTTTCAGCTTCTTCTCTGAAACCACTGAACCAATTTCAACCAATTTTGGTATGCAAGGAGTTCTAGTGTTAGGGCAGGGCTCTATTGATTATATAGTGAAAATGCATTCGTTCTTTGAAAATCTTCTTTTTCTGTTCCTGGGTATTACATGTAAGTAAATTAACTAAGTACATATTTATGATGAAAAAGAGTGCCTCTTCCAAAATTGTGAATTTTATAGCCCCAGGTTTAGGGGTTCTAGTGTTAGGGCAGGGCTCTATTGATTATATAGTGAAAATGCATTTATTCTTTGAAAATCTTCTTCTCTGATCCAGGGTATTATATAAACTAATTAAGCACATAGTTATGTTGAGCAAGAGTCCTTCTTCCAAAATTGTGAATTTTATGGCCCCAGGGTCAGGGGTTTTAGTGTTATGGTGAGACTCTATTGATTATATAGTGAAAATGCATTCATTCTTTGAAAATCTTCTTTTCTGCTCTCGGGTATTAAATAAACTAGCTAAGCACATGGTTATGTTGAGCAAGAGAGTCTCTTCCAAAATTATGAATTTCATGGCCCAAGGGTCAGGGGTTCTAGTGTTAGGGTGGGGCTCTATTGATTATATATTGAAACTGCATTTATTCTTTGAAAATCTTTTTTCTGCTTTCGGGTATTAAATAAACTAGCTAAGTACATAGTTATGATGAGCAAGAGTGCCTCTTCCAAAATTGTGAATTTTATGGCCCCAGGGTCAAGGGTTCTAGTGTTAGGGCAGGGCTCTCTTGATTATATAGTGAAACTGCATTTATTCTTTGAAAATCTTCTCTGCTTCTGGGTATTATATAAACTAACTAAGCACATAGTTATGATGAGCAAGAGTGCCTCTTCCAAAATTGTGAATTTTATGGCCCCAGGGTCAATGGTTCTGTTGTCAGGGCGAGGCTCTATTGATTATATAATTAAGATACATTAATTTGAAATTTTTTCCTTTGCTTCTGGGTTTTATGCCAATGATCCAAGTATATATATTAATGATAAAGAAAAGTGCATCTAGTAAAATGGTTATTTTTTATGCCCCCCTGAGTCCCCCGGGGGGGGGGGGGTACATAGTCTGAAAGTAAATTAATGCTTTGAAATCTGCTCTTTGGTATTAATCAACGATTTTATGATAAAATTTGCAAAATTTTGAATTATGTGGCCCCAGGGTCAGTGGTTCCTTTTTGGGTGAGGTGCACAACTGGGTATAAAGTGGAAGTGCATTTTCTCTTTCTTACTCTGATCTATCTCTGGGTATTAGTAAATGGAGTAAGCATGCTAAGTTTATAATTATAATTATGAAAAACAATAGTGCCTCTTTCAAAATTGTGAATTTCATGGCCTCTGGTTTAAAACACAAACCAAATTTAATTGTTTGGATTTTATGTCTTAATTATTTTGTATTAACCAATACAATTTCTGCTTACAAAGGGTTCTGGAAGTCCTAAAAAATGAAAGAAACAAGTGAAGAGCTCTGTGGACATAATGTATGCCAGTAATACCAGGTCAAAGTTCAAAGTTCAAAGTTATAAAAACCGTCCGAAATTACCTGAATTTCCCCTAATAAACTCAACAGAATTCATATCTCCCAAGCAGATAAGATGATATTAAGAAAATGTGATTTTTTAAAAGGAAAAATAATTTCATTTTATCCCTCTCTAGCGGAAGGAAAACATTACCATAAACGGGTATTTTGTTGTTTTCATTATAAAATAATCAAAAATCTCAGGAGAAAGCTGCTTTGAAGCATGAATTTACTACAAGAAACTGACAATATTGGCTAGAAATTTAAGACAATCACTGCTGCTTGTGAGAATAGGAGGCTGAAATCCACTTGTAAATCATGACTTTTTTAGCGAAGGTTAAATTTCAAGATTTACAGTTACTAGTATATATGTTTTTGAAGCATATAAAATATGTATAGATATTCAAATTTTATTTGTTAGGGTCTTTCCATTCTTGTACAAAAGTTAAAAATAATGTTCTTCAGAAACCCATGATATTTGCTTAAATATTTGATCTTTGGATGATGCTAAGAAGTATGGAAGCACAACAGGGTTGTAACTTTTGTGGAAATGTCATGATTAAAAAAACAAGAATAAACTGAGATGTGTATAGAATACGGATAAACCAATAACCCAGGCACCTGACGTTACTTATTTTTCTTTAAATAAAAAAATATACCCATACCTAATAATAAATATTAGGTATGGGTATTTTTTTTTTTACTAAAACAATGCCTGTGACCATTAATTATTTTATAGAATATTTAAAACAAATTGATGAAAAAAGGTCTGTATTAAGTCTAACCGATATTGACTTAGTACAAATGTTGATAGATGGTAAACTTGTAAATTCAGGAAAGCATGATTCAATGGTGTCGAAAAATTGGAAAAAAAAGGGGGGAGGCATCTTCGCTAGCCAAGGGTTTCCGATCCGATACCTACTCTACAACCCTTGGCAGATTTAGCTGAAAATTTTAGAACTCGCGCAAACGAATTTGATTGGCTGCGAAGTCCGAGTCTACGCAAGGTTTTTACTAATCGACGATTTTCGGCTGAATTAAAGTATGTTCGTTTTTTATGCAAAATAAGAGTAATATTTTCAAGGGATGAAAGTTAGGACGTGATATATGCTTAAAAAACAAGGAATTAATTAATTTGAATTTTTTTCTTTTAATTATACATGTTTTCAAGAATTATTGAAAGGACCACATAAGTCCGTGTTCCGCATTTTAGGTGCATCAATTTAAGCCAATCAAATGTCACGGCTCATTGATAATAATTGATACAGCAACAAGTAGAAAGTGGTGTCAAACTCTTGACTAAAAATCCATGAAGAACGATATTTTCTACCACTTTTAAGGTGTGCCCACTGCCCACTGCCCACTGCTGTATGAAGTTGTTTGGATATATTCCACATCAAATTGCATGGAAGTCGCCATATTGTTTCAAATGTCATATTGATCTACGTATGTTACAGCTATTTTCATTGGACAAATATTAAAGAGCTTCAAGGGACTTAACTCAATTACGGCGATAGGCGGCGCAATCAAAGTTCCCATTTGATACGTCTAAATCTGCCAAGGGTTGTAGAGTAGATTTCGGATCGGAAACCCTTGGCTAGCGAAGATGGGGGGGAGGGGGCTAATTCAAAGAGAAAAATTTCAACCTAAAAAAAAATTGACAAAAAAGAGAATTTGACCATTTTTCAAACCTGAAAATCCTATTTCTTGCAGGTATAGGGGTGGGTGGGGTCGGGTGGGGGGTGGAGGGGTGTAGGCTCGAACTTTTTTCAGTTACCACTTACCCTTAATTCTTTTTATTATGTTCCCCAAACAGAGTTTGGGAACATATTGTTTTTACTCGGTTTCTTATTATTATTATTATTAAGTCTTCCGTTCACAATGGAAGACTTATAGTGTTTGTATTGTTTCTTTTTATTATTATTATTATTCCTCCCAAATTTTGTGAGCGCGATTACTCAGAGATGGCTGGATAGATTTTCACAATTTTTCTCACGTAAGTAGGTTGATATATGAAGTTTATATAAAATTCCGTTTTTTGAAAAATTCACTTCCGGTCCGAAGTTATGGCCGATTTTCGAATTTTAAAATGGACTTTTGTCCGGCAGTTTTCTCGGAAACGGTTTGAGGTAAAGATATGAAATTTACAGGAGTATTAGATCATGATATTCTATTTGTTTTGAAGTTGTTTTCGTGTGTTTCCAGTACTTCCTGTCCGAACCGGAAGTGAATTTGTTTTTGGTCAATTTTTGATTTTTTTGTTTTTAGATATTTTTTCAAGATATTCTTATGTAAAACAGACATTTTTCTACAAATACTAAATATATAATTTGTTTTTAAATCAGATTCCACATTTTGTATATTTTCGGTACCGAAATTTTCGCTATTTACGTAGTATGTATAAGGTGGGCAAAGAAAGATAACTCTGACCTGTGAATGAGAATAGAACTTTCGAGATAAAGGCGGAAATAGTATTGATGACGTTAGAGACATATATACGCTCTCCAGATCAACATATTTACACATTCAATATTCTCTCTTTTGCATGTTACTTAATTCACTATATGCATATTAGTTTAAATTTGGCTGTGTAGTGTTAGTCTGTATATTGAAAGTTTTTGATTTACAAATTTATATCTAAAAAAAAAGAATATCCGTTCTGTGTCAACTAAGCACTTTGAAGAAAATAATATTGTACGCAGTATACATTACAGCGATGTATATACAAATTATTCTACGAAAATACTAAACATATTATTTATTCAATCGGATTCTGCATTTTGGAGATTTAAGGTTCCGTCAATAAATTCATTTACTCTATTTACGTAGTGACAATGAGCAAAGATAGATAACTCTGACTTGTAAGTGGGAATATAACTTTCGAGATAAAGGCGGAGGTAGTATCCATGACGACGCAGACATCTATATCCACACTTTTCACATAAAAAAAATAATTAGACTTTGAGTTTCCATATTCACTTTTGCATGAAAGATTACGTTGGTTACTGCTTTCAGTATATGCATAGTTTGAAGTTGTCAGCGTAGTGTAAATCTGTAATGTCTGTTATGATTATATTTAAAAAAAATATTCTTAATTCATTCTCTAATTTGAATGCGAAATTATCCCGGAATCCGAGTTTTATTTTCGATTCTAAAATATTATATGTACTCAAAAGGGGACTGAGAGAAAGAAGAGTAGGTGTAAAGCCTTTAGAAATAAATTAATATCTGCAACTTAAAAGAAAGAAAATCAATCTTTAGATTGGATTTGGTTTTAACACTTATATTTCATTGATTAAAAGTCTTATAGTTTTATTTATTATACATGATCTATACTTTTATATAACCGAGAAGTTATTAAAGATGAGAAAAAGCGATTCTTGGATTTTTGTGAAATACTAGTACTCAAAGGGTTAACATTATGTGAAAGTTACGCGTTTCTGTGTGAAATAATGCTACGCTAAAAACATGATACAAAAACATCTGCAAAGGTCTGTTGACATGTTAGATAAAGTATACGAATGAACACAATTTTATGCAATGCTATATAATTATATGTATGTACATGCAACCTTAAGTATTTTCCTTTTAATTCATAAAAACATAAAATTACCTAGTATGTAATTCTTTTGAAGCCCATCCCCCCCTCTTGATTTTATTCGGAGACATTATTGCAACTATAAGCCTTTGAATTATAAATTCGTTATACAATTAAATCTGGAACATTTGGTTATAATTACCATTGACATGTATACAGAATTCATATTCTATAATAGTAGATTTTTCATTACGCAAGATACTGAAATTTACATGTCTGAGAGAGAGAGAGAGAGAGAGAGAGAGAGAGAGAGAGAGAGAGAGAGAGAGATTCCCTTTTAATCCTGATTATCCTATCCATTTACATAGACAAAAAATCAGTTCTATATCAGTTGTACCCATTCTTTATTAAATATTTTCTGATTTTATAGTCCGTCATAGTCACTCTCTGTATATTTTTTCTGCTTAAGAAGTATTACACTAAGTGCACATGTATTGACCTGTCAATCAAAATCACCGGACGCTGTATTGCATTGCAATAAAGTTGTTCGAAATGATTTTTATTAAGTATGATCTTTAAGAAAATCTGAGGCAACAAATTTGAGAAATGAAAAATAAAATAAAAACATGGCTAGAGCATCATATATCTGTATTATGGACTTCAGTTGTGGGACGTGGAGACCGGTCCGTCAGATGAGATCGTTTAAATCGAGGTCCCGTGTGTCAGATGGTACTGACTCAAAAAGATTCCTCAATGCTCAATGGCGATTAGAGCCAAATTATAGGACAACATTTTGCAGTCTCCACCGGCGAGTGGAGGCTTCTCCATGTGAAAAATTCTCGAGAGGGACATTAAACAACATATAATCAATTAATCGATTGCTGAATAATTCCTGTAGTTGAATAATCTTTCTGCTGACAATTTCAATAGTATTACTGTAAAAATCAACGACTTTACGTTTAATGTGGTACTAACTTAGTTCATGACATTTTTATAACACCATCACAATTGTGCCAGAACATAAACACAGTGAAGTTTATGAGAGTACGGTGTTCGTTCGTCCGTTGGTTTGTCTATGATACACGTGTAGCTCTTATGAGTGCCAAAATGCATAAGAACAAGATTGGTCATGAAAATCAAAGTACCTTAAGTACTGAAAGACCTTTTTGCAGTTTTTTTTCTTTCCGAGTACAAATGATATCTATGTTTTTTGCAGAGAAAAAAGCAAATTCTTACAGATTTAGAAGAATGGAAGACTTATTTGTTGCCATGGCAACAAGATTCTAGTTATTATTACGTTCCCCAAACGGAGTTTGGGAACATATTGATTTTACTCGGTTTCTTATTATTATTAAGGTCTTCCGTCTTCAGCGGAAGACCTTCTAGTGATTCTACTGTTTCTTCTTATTATTATTATTCTTATTTTTTTCCCCAAAATTTTGTGCATTTAAGACATCAAACCTTCAAATGATTTGAAACTCACCCCTTATATAATTGATATATAATTTAGATAACATTGTGACCGTTGACCTTTGACCTTCATTGTCAAAGGAAAATTTTTTCTATCCTTTAAGTTCAAAGAAGGTGGAAAGATTGTTCTGGTTATTTTTTATTATTTTTCCGCCGTGTTTCAAGATTTATCGAAAAGTTTTCGCAAAAAAACTTGTTATCGCTACTCCTCCAAAACTGTAAATCGTAGAGAAATGAAAGGTCAAAGGTCAAGGTCATTCCAAAAATGAGAAATTAAGCTCTTTTCATATCTCTTTTGTCTTTTAACATACATTTAATATCTATGCATCATTAATATGAAACAAAGATTTCAGGAATCATGCGCCATTATATGAACTTTGTTCATCAGAATGGAAAATTTGGAACGTGGTCAACTCACCTTCGGTTCCTTTAAGAGAGAAGTTATTAACAGTTTTCTGATTTTAAAATGGATTTTTGTCCCCCCTTTTTTACGAAAATGGTCTAAGATATTAACTGGAGACTTGTAAGAGATGATAGATGATGACTTTTAGATATGTGAAATCACCTTTTTGTGTGTCGTCAGTACAAAAATCGGAACCGAATTTAAAAAGTCTGTATTTTCTAACTTTTTTGTTTTTCAATATTTTTCATTTATTTTTGGAATGTTAATAGAAACCGTTCTTATAATGCTTACTATATAATTTGTTTGAACATTGATAAATCCAAGATATTAACATTTGAAAATCTGAAGCGGGTCCAATATGGCGGCTGTCTATGTCAACTCCGACATTTCGCAATAGGGTTTTTCAGAGGCAGCCAAGCGTTTGCTTGAACGAAAGTAAATAAGGATGAATGAAATGTAAAGGAATACGGGGATTGTCACGAAGTAGTTACGTTGCAATTCTGTGTCAAACTAAGTTTAAATCGATGGTCGTCTCAAACGTCTTCTATAATTGGTTTTGGCTGGTTCTCAAAGTAGAAAAAGAAAAGACTATATGTGCAAATGAAATACATACCTACTATCATTTGTTTTGCGGAAATACAGATCTTAAATCTTAGTTACAAATAATAGTTTTAAGAAACAATATCGATGTATGTAGTAAGTATCAAACGTATCCACTGTTTTGCTCATGCACCCTAGAGTCATATTAAACTACATTTGTAATAGGAAAGACAAACATAAGAAAACCATTTCTTAGAAGAATTGTGTTTATAATAATATTCTTGTGTCAAAGATATGATTTCAGTTATTGAACATCAATGGTATCTGATTCCTTGACCGTCTTAGGGCGACACATGTTTTTCTGCGAAACATTTCAACCTTTTCATGAAAGTTTAACTAATCGGGATAGTTCAGTATGAGGATAAACAGGAAATTTTAAAAAGTAAAAAGTTATTGCAGTTTCACTGATTTAGTGTTACTTATCTATTTACGTCATAGAATTTGTAAATGTGATAAAAACAATTTCTTTACCTTGAAATTTTAGCTATGAGAACGTCCTTTTTTTATTTCCATTGAAGCTATCACACCTATTTAATGGGACATTCCAAAGAAAAGGCGCGAAGATTTACTCGTGGCGTTTGACGCAAAATTATGAATAGTGACCGCCTTTCATTATTCTAAGACAGATGTACTGTTTTAGAAGTATATACAAGTAGATTTAGAGATGTGGTCCCAATAGCGTAACAGTAAGCGCTTTGGATTTTCATGCTGGCGGCCCGGGTTCAATCCCCTTTGTTTCCATAAAAAGTTTTATCACTTTTCAGCTCAATTCTGCGGGTTTTTTTTTCAGAATCGGACGGAAGACCTCTCGTTGCTCGCAACGAGTTTCTTTTCTAGTTATTAAGGTCTTCCGTCTTCAGCGGAAGACCTTCTTGTTATTCTTAGGTTTCTTTTTCACTTTTATTATTATTATTATTATTCTTTTTTTTCTTACCGATTTTGTGCACACGATTTCTCGAAAACGGCTTGATGGATTTTCATGAAACTTTCAGGACTTATAAAACATAACTTGAACCTCATGCATTTTTTTCCGATTTGATGACGTCACTTCCGGTTTGGAGATATTGTCGATTTTATGATTTTTGAAGGGTCATGTTGTCTCCAGACTTTCTCAATAATGGCTTAAGGGGAGACAGGGCACATGTCACATGACTAAAAAGACATATTACGTCATAATCGGTGATGATATACATGTAAAAACGTTGTTAAAATCAACAGTTCTTGAGTAATTTTATTCTAAATTCTAAAATTGTTTTTTAAACATTTAATTTTAGAAATTATTATCGATAAAATTTTTAAAGATCTTGACATCATATAGATATTGTGAAGTTGCCCAATCCACACATTTGTTTCTCTTTACCCTGCAGTCTGACGTCAGTGACGTCATAGACGTAGTGTTTGAAAAAATTCTCAGTGCAGCGAGATCTGAAAAGTACACACACCCGTCATGATCATTTTCTTTCATAATAAACGGGTCACAGTCAATGTATCGTGATATATTTCTGAAGCAGATTTTTTTAATTAATACTTTTTCGTGTTTAGTAGCAGATATTCTCTCTGTGTAGATAATTTTGAATGTTTATGTTTTCGCGTGACGTCACAATGGATTTCCCGCACTCGGAAAATACAGAAAAGAAGCGTTTTTATCATGCTTACGTCTAATTTAACGATGTCCTGTGCGATATTGAGGTAAGCTTCACCCTGTGATATTTATGCAGTAAATAATTACAATGAAGGACTGACATTCAATCGTAAATTTAGAAATATTTATTGACAGAATTTTTTCCTAATGAGGTTTTTGTCGTTGAAGCTGCCTTGAAAAATGCAGAAATTATCCCACCCAAATACTATGTAAAATTAAAACAATTGCTTTCAGATAATTTAAACACGAAGAATATTCTGAAATATTTGAGTAAATAGTGTTATCTATCATATTTATCGTTTGTGCGTAAAAATTCGCATTATGGACTCCGTTATGGGCCCGTAAACATGAAGTATCTAAACTCGATACAAACTCTGAACAGGGCGGTATTTGTGGGGCGATATCTTTTAAATAAGTCAAGAAATCCCATGACAGGACATGTTAAGTACATTTTAAATTAGTAATATAAAAAATACGAAAAAAATTCATTGACAGGAATTTTTTCAGCTAAAGGTCCTGTTCCTCCTTAAGATAGAAACATGAAACTTTCAGGTATGATAGACCAAAGTCTATAGATATGTATAACGTGTTTCATTTTTATCAAAGGTCAAGGTCATTTCGGAAGTACCGCACGTCGGCGCTCGCTATGGCCCGAAAATAGTCGTATCGCGAATTTCAAATTTTTTAACACCTTTCCTACGATATCTTTTTACCTGGAAACATTTTGTTAAAACATATAGAACAAAAGAAGTGTAGAATTCCAAGATCTTTCAAATGATATCTTGCAAAAGGGACTTGCCCCTAAAATGAGGGGCCTAGAGGGGCCAAAAGTTTTTTCTTTATATCTCAAAAAGTATTGAGAATTTGTAATACGTCAAAGAAGCAAACTTGTTTAAAATGTCAAGCTCTATCTACCGCTGTCGTCAAAATACGTCCGGTGTCGTCACTTCCGGCCAAACCGGAAGTAGTCGGAAAATGCGTATTTTTGCCGTTCTTGACAAGTTTTTGGATAACATATGTCTCTGGGAGCATAAAAATTAATTTTTCGTCCGTCAGCGTCACTTCCGGTCAAACCGGAAGTAGCCAAAAATAGCTAATTTTTGAAGGTTTTTGATGCAAAATTGAAATTATATAGTCACTGGAGACGACATAGCTCATTGCTTTCTTTTTTGATGTCACTTCCGGCACTTCCGGTCAAAACCGGACGGAAGACCTACTCGTTGCTTTCCAACGAGCTTTGCTCTAGTTATTATTATTATGTTCCCCAAACGGAGTTTGGGAACATATTGTTTTTACTCGGTTTCTTATTATTATTATTAGGGCTTTTCGACTTTTGTCGAAAAGACCTATTGTTTTCGTCTTGTTTATTAGGGCTTTTCGACTTTTGTCGAAAAGACCTATTGTTTTCGTCCTGTTTATTATTATTATTATTATTATTATACTTAGCAATTCTTTTGCTCAGATTTTCAGGAGTACCTTGAGAAGTAGGTATTTTATTTTATAACTATTAAATAGCTTATATAAAAATATCCTGTCTGTAATGTTTTATACTTCCGGTCTTGTCACTTCCGGTTTCTACAAAGGGAAAACTGAAATTTCTAAAGAAGCCAAAAATATTTTTAATTTGAGTGTCTAGACTCCCAAATTTAAGATATGAATTCTAGAGACCTAATCCTTTAAAAAATTGCGCATATGTGATTTTTGACCACATATACTTTTCGAGATATAAGACTTCAAATATTGAAAAAGGGAGGATGAAATTTTTGAAAGTCACAATAACGTTACAAAAATTATTTTGAGGATAAAATATGTTGAAACTAATTAGTAGAACATATCCTGTAAGTTTCATATCAATCAGAACTGAACTTCCGGTTTTATTGGTCTTTAAATTTTTGTGTTAAAATTAGATCAGTTATGTAACAATATCTCTTAAAGTAATTAAGATTTCTTGCAATATTTTGTATAAAGAATGACTCTGATACTGTTCCGACTTCATTAGATTATGAAATCAAAATGTGGGGAAATAAAAGATTTCTAGGGGCCAACATTGAAAACAGACCTTTGCCTGTAACTTTTTTATTTCTCAATGAATTTTCAAACAGTTTTCGGATTTGAGTTAAGCATAAAGTGAGCAATCTAAAAAATATGGTCCGTGGGTCACTTTTTGACCCCTTATAGGAGTTTTAGAGACCTGAAATATTGTACATTTAAGTCTTTTCAAAAATGATGATGTAAGAGTTATCTCTCTTAGTTGACCTGTTTGGAGTCTAATATGCTCTCTACGTTTTAATTTTGGTATGCAAATAAAGAGTACTTCCGGTTTTATGAGTGCCTTTAAATTGCCTATGGAGATTTCTATGTCAAACTCGAAATCATGATTGTTCCATTATCTCGAAAGGTAGGCAAGCAATTCTTTTGAAATTTCATATGAATATTGACTCCAGCATTGTCTCCAGGTGGTAAGGTCATGAAAATAAAAATCCCTAAAATTGAAAGGATTTTAGGGGTCAGTACAGAAAACGGCTTTTTCTCTGTAACATTTTTAATTCTCAACCAATCTTCAAACTAATTTTGGTATTACAACAAGCATAAAGATTACAGTATAAAAATTATGGGCCATGGGGTCACTTTTTGACCTCTTATAGGAGTTTTAGTGGATTGAAAAACAGTACATTTTCGTATGTGTTTAAAAACCACGAAAGAGTTATGTCTCTTTGTGTAGACACTGATGTACAAAGAGAATTGTTATGTTTCCAATCAAATATTGATCTCAAAAGAACTTTTGCAAAATTGTATTTTATGATTTTTTTATTGTAAAATATTGATTTTTCTTTTAAGATTCATTATTTTAAGGGGTCGAAAAGCCCTCCGTTTTTGTTGAACGACAAAAAGATCTAGTTATTATTATTATACTGAACACTTCTATCGTTCAGCATTCAGGGAGTACCTTTGAAAATAGGTATTTTATTTTATAATCACTAAATGGCAAATGTAAATCTCACGTGCTTGAAACATGAAGAACTTCCGGTGTAGTCACTTCCAGTTTCTACTAAAGGAAAACTAAAACTTCCAAAGAAGTTGATAACATTTTTAATTTCAGTGTCTAGACTCCCAAATTTAAGATCTGAATTCTAGAGACCTAATCCAAGAAAAAAGTGCGCGTAGGTGAATTTTGACCACAGATACTTTTCGAGATATAAGACTTCAAACATTGAAGAAGGGGGGATGAAATTTTTGAAAGTCACAATAATGTACCAAAAATTATTTTGGGCATATAAGTATGTTAGAACTTATAAGTAGAACATATACTGTAAGTTTCATATGTATCAGAAGAGAACTTCCGGTTTTATGACCCTTAAAAGTTTTATTTTAAAATGAAATTAATCGTGGCGCATTTTCTCCTAAAGTATTCAAGATTATCCTGTATTATTTTGTATACAGAATGACTCTGATACACTTCTAACATCATTAAAGTAGGAAATTAAAATTTTGGAAAATAAGGGATTTCTAGGGGCCAACTTTGAAAACAGACCTTTCCCTGTAACTTTTTTTATTTTTCAATGAATTTTCAAATAGTTTTCAGATTTGACTTTAGCATAAAGAGGACAGTCTAAAAATTATGGTCCGTGGGGTCACTTTTTGACCCCTTATAGGACTTTTAGAGACTTGAAATATTCTATTTTTAAGTCTTTTAAAAAATGATGGTGTAAGAGTTATCTTTCTTTGTCAACCTGTTTTAAGTCTAATATGCTCTCGATGTTTTAATTTTGATATGCATATGAAGAGTACTTCCGGTTTTTTGAGTCCCTTAAAATATCCTATGGAGATTTCTATGTTAAATTTGAAATCACGTTTGTTCCATTATTTCAAAAGGGAAACAAGCAATTGTTGTGATAATTCACATGAACAATGACTCTAGCATTGTTTCCAAATGGTTAGGTCTTGGAAATAGAAATCCCTAAAATATCAGGGATTTTAAGGGTCAATATAGAAAACAGCTATTTTTATCTACCTTTTTTATTTCTCAACCAATTTTCAAGCTAACTTTTGTTTTGCATCAGGCATTAAGAGTACAACTTAAAAATTATTATCCGTGGGGTCACTTTTTGACCCCTTATAGGAGTTTGATACGATTGAAAAACAGCATTTTTTCGAATGTTTTAAATATTCATGAAAGAGTTATTTCTCTTTGAGTGGACGCTAATGGACATAGAGACTCGTTATGTTTCCATTTCAGTTAATATCTTAAAACAACTATTGTGAAATTGAACCTTATGAGTTTAAATCATGTAAGTTTTTTTTTAAACTCTTGATTTTTAAGGGGTCGAAAAGCCCTCCGTTTTTGTTGAACAACAAAAATAAGGTCTAGTTATGTTCCCCAAACGGAGTTTGGGAACATATTGTTTTTACTCTGTTTCTTATTATGTCGCCCCGAACGAAGTCGGGGACGACATATTGATATTGTACGCATGTTTTTTTTATCCAGGCTGTTTCTCGGAGATCGCTGGGGCAATCTTCCTGAAACTTTCCT
Organism: Saccostrea cuccullata; assembly: GCF_032062105.1. Lineage (NCBI taxonomy): Eukaryota > Metazoa > Mollusca > Bivalvia > Ostreida > Ostreidae > Saccostrea > Saccostrea cuccullata. Next base: position 47,689 of record NW_026931651.1, read on the forward strand.
CAAAGGACGATCACTGGTTGTAGTTGTGCAGTGAGGTCGTTCAGTTCCAATATGTCTACCGTTGCCATGGAAACCTGTAAAAAGCGACGAATTTTGTCCGAGAGTGTTCTCTCTGGTCCCTTAAACGTTCGTAATGAAACTCTTTTTATTTTAATGATTAGTATCTGTAGTTGTGCGCCTTGCATTTAAAATTTTCAAATACTCGATTATTGCCATGGAAACCAGGGGAATGTTAAAATTCTTTAATTTCGATTTTCTCAATAACTACTCAAGCAATCGTTTTGAAACTTTCAATGTTAATTCCTTGCAATGTGTCAAAGTGATTTTTACTTTAAAATAATTGTAATGAGTCGCTCACAGTTGTCATAGAAACGAAACAGAAAAAAGGTAAAGATGTACACATGTGTTCTCCAAGGTCTAGGTCAAAGGGTCAAAGTTCTTCGTGTCCAATAAAAATTCTTTTCACAAGGATTACATATTTGAAATACGAAAGCCCTAGCCCTTACCGTTCAAACGTAAGGTACTATGTTCAAGACGACCCCCCCCCCCCCTTTTGAAGCGCACTGCCAGTTAGAATACACATATCTAACATATACAACTTACAAGTAACGTTTTAAAAGTTTCATTCATAAAATTCAGTTCTCCTGATGTGATTTCATAGTTTGCCAACCTTCATTCTTCTTCTGTCTTGTCTCTAGATTTTATAATTATTTTATTTTATCTATATATAAAATAACGATTGTCAACTGCATTTATTAGCATTTCGCATTTTTTTGTATATCTATAACTTGTATATTATTAATTTCATTAGATAGTGCAAGTATAAATTAGAAAATTGGTACGTTATTTCCATAGTTTTTATTCATTCATAAATCCTAGGATCCGCTCCTACAAGTGCGCT
>NW_026931652.1:0-47949 GCF_032062105.1 Saccostrea cuccullata
TAACACAGAATCTGGTTCAAGATACAGCAGGTACAAGTACAGGTGTGGGATTTGAAATTAAGAGCAACAATGTTAATAGTGATCTTATGACCCCCAATGCCGTAGACAACACATCATTTAAGTTGGGGTTTAACGTCAATGTGACTACTAGTACTAAAATAGTCGATGGTCAATACGTAAACTTGGCCGTGCTTTAAAAAGCTCAACCTTCACAAACACCCTTTAATACGTTCCAAATCACTAACACAGGCGAACTTAAATTTAAAGCCAAAAAAAACCAACAAAATCATAACAAAGTTGTTGATAATATTGAAATGTTGATCTAACGTTGAATGTTGATATAACTTGTCATTAATATCTCATAAAATGTAAATATGTTGTGTGCTTGGGGCTTGCTCTTGCTAACTGGCATCCCCTTGCAGTTGTATGTTGTTTCATTATAATTTAATGTACTTTTTTCACCATGGCCAAAAAATTGCCACAAGTAAAGTTTTAAACTTTTAATTTGTTGTGTGGTCTTTGCATACAAGTTCTGCGATAAAAGGAAACTGCAAATAATTGGAATGTTTTCCAAGTCCAAGATGTTTGTAAATGTTTGTAAAAACAAATGCCTCCAGGGCATGACTCTGTCAAATATGGCACGATCGTTCTTAAACAGATCTTGATCAATATATTTTATATGGTTAATCTATTTACCAAATTTCTTTTCAGTATGTGCAACTTCTGCAAAGAAAATGAAAGGAATCTGCAAGTAATTGGAATGTTTTCTAAGTCAAGTGACATAACTGTATACCAAATTTTATTTAAGTATGTGCAACTGTTGCGCAGAAAATGAAAGGAAACTAAGTGGATAGACGGCAGCAAAGTAATATACCATTCCTTCTTCGAAGAGGGGCATAATAATCATCGAATTGATGAAATCAATTTTCCCTCAAATTTTAAGACGTGTTTTACAATGAATACGGTTGCCAATCCTCCCAAGTCAGATGCCGGTCATGACAACCATGTGTGACACGTCTGCAGGTGATTAACAGTCTTTCTTTACTTCTGAATTTAATTGTCAGATTAAAAACAAGTGTTTTTTTATACTATTCAGGTTTTCACATGATTACTTTCATTTCTGTTGTAGTGTTCGTTGAAAGTGTTGACGAGAGTGTTCATATAGCTACACTATCTGATCCAGCAGAAACGGTCGTTTTACCTGCAGTAGCGCTGCCAATCCTCCCACGTCAATAGGTCAAATGACAACCATGTCCCATACATCTGCAGTTGATTTAAAGTGTTTCTTTTTTACTTCTGAATTAATTAGTCAGATAAAAACAAGTGTGATTTGTAATACTTATCAGGTTTTTACATGTTTACTTTTATATCTGTTTTAGCGGTCGCTGATAGTGTTGTGGACGACGAGAGTATATATATGGCGACACAATCTGGTTCTGATACAGTTGTTTTCCCATGCAATAGTAAATAGTCTTTCAAAGTCAGACTTATAGATAGAACGTATGCTCATGTTGAAGAAGTATGGTATAAATTTGAAACAAGTTAAATTGATGCAAAGCATCAAATCGGCCGCAAACAAAATTTAGCAGTAAAAAAAATTCTTTCACATCCAAGGAAAGCACGTCAAGATATTCAAAGGAGAAATGGTTGAATCTTTTTTTTCAGACTATCTTTGAACCAAAGTATTTTTTTTTTTTTAGAAAATTAATTAATAGACATTTTACCGCATTTGCTCATAAATAGATTCATCGACGTAAAAAATAAGACAATGATGAAATGATAAGTAAATGATGATGTAGGTATCTCAAGATAAACCATGAGCTGATACCCTAGATCTTTGTCACGTGATAATGCCCATGGCTTATGCAGAGTAGGCTCTGCTGCAAGCTGCGGTGCAAAATGTAGGGAAAATATCTTTGCAACTTTTAATAGAGCATATTCAAAACAATATTGTTACTGAGTTGAATATTCACAATGCACTTTTATCACGTCAACATTTTCCGGAATATCATGACGATTTCCTTTCACATCTTACACACTCCCAGACCGGAGAGTATCTATTGTACACTCTTTTAATATAACCATAAATAATCAATTATCTGACGAGAAATGATAATGAAATTGAAATATAATAACAACAATTAATGTTAATTTTAAAGGAAGTTTTTAAAAAAATATTTTACTCATGATTTTAACTTTTTATCTATCAAGAGTTATTTTACTGAACTAATGAAAATTAACGTCTCATTTCCCCATGTGCACTTTCTAACACAACCACAAATAGATCGGCCGCTGCTGCGGCCGATAATGAAGAACCTCAGAGATTTTCACGACCATTATGTGCTCACTGACGTTCCCTAATTAGCTGATGTCTTTGAGCGATTCCTAGATGTGACCCTGGATTACAACAAGCTTAATGCCTGTCATTAGTTTGCATCCAAGGGCCGTTTTGGATCTCGCTGTAGATCCTCCCATGTATAATTCTTTATTGATTTTGGGCTATGTGCTGGAGTATTCATGATTAGTAAAAAAAAATTGCGAGGGAAATTCTTCAAATTTTGCAATTTATGACTCATCCAGACGTGTAAAAAAAAATCTCATTCACTTGGACGCCAAAACTTTATCTGAAAACCAACATCGGTTTCAATTCCAGCAAAAGAAAAAATGCAAAATACGACTTTGAAAAAGATTTCTACAAATTAATGAACAATGTAGTATTTGGTAAAACTGTGGAGAACTTATGAAATCGTGTAGATACTTCTTATGAAATCGTGTAGATACTTAAGTATTAGATTAGTTCATACCGAACGAAAATTGAAGAAATTATGTTAAACCATCGTTGGATCCTTTTTATATATTCAATGATCTAGTGGGAGTTGAAAACAAAAAAAGTTTAGTTTCTCCTGAACAAACCCGCGCAGGGGGAATAAGGAAGCAAACAAAATATTCTACCTTGACTAAATCAGTGCTATATTATGACGTCATAGTAGGCAAGATGACGTCAATTTTAGAACACAAGTTTTCGTATTATTGGTATTCAGAGATGTAATTTAACACGAGAAAATGAATAGAAACGTTTAAACATTCACAAAAATAAAATTTTCTTATTTTGTTATGCTGTATTCTGTCATTTTGATTAAAATCTACGACCGATGACGTCATATGTATACATCAAGTAACTTGGGAATTCACCATGTCGTGTAATGAGAATATGGCTAAGACGGCATGTACAAAGATATGTAAAATGGAGTTTAAAAGCAAATATCGAGAAAATTATGTTAAATTCACATGGAGATCAGCTTATAAAACAGGTATCTTAATCTATTTTCATCGATTATATTTTCTTTCGAAGACAGTCAGCAAAATACGTATCTCGGTCTGCCTTTCCTCTGTCATTCGAGACAAAAATAATGCCACAGAACAACAATAAGCTGGATATTTCAAAACATAAGATTTGTACAGATTGAAAGTTTGCCTTCTAAAATATTTGGAAAGTGCTGCTAGAATCCCGAGTTGAGAATGGTTTTACAAAAAATTTCGGTTGATATGTATCAAATTGAAAACATTGGGTGAGGTTTCGTGCGAATGCGTATAATAAATATTTTACTGACAGTACAGTGGGATTCTAGCAGCACTTTTAAGGAAGAATAGATGTTTTTTGACTATATTATTTACTCAAATACATTATTTATCTCCGGGGTATTGTTGTTCTGTTTGCTTTTTTATTAAGGAACTTTTCGCTATAAATAGAAGTCACGTGATGACGTTGAGGTGGCGCACGTCTTTGAGTTAGACGCTCTTTTATCTCTATGCAATAGTTAATAAGATTAACGTTTATCAGCGGTCTTGATAAATTATCAAATTTAATTTTCTTCAAAAAGTCTAAATTTCCCGAGAAATTATTGATATGCTTCCTTAACATACCCGCGCGTTTACACTGGACAGACCATACTGGATTTGTCGAGGCTAATTCCATTACAACTTCATTGAAGAAATGTATGGGAATGAAATTTAGGTATTATTCAGGCACGGACAGTCTGATGCACGAAATAGAAACTTCAGATTTAGACGGAGACTATCTTGACACAGCATCTGTAGGCAAAGAACTACGAAAGATTGTAATGTTTTCTCGCCTCCATCTAAGTCAATTTTCTAAAGTTAATTTATTTGACTGATTTTTCATATATATTATTCATATTTACATGAATTTCCATAAAACATTACTTATTTTAGAAAACGAAGAGAGAAAACCCTATCATTTTAGTAAATCACTAAAGAAATCAACGGAAAACGGGAAATACTTTTGAAACATCCCCCCGTGCAGTTAAAGTACCATTGTGCAGGTAATATAGACTGTCATTTCACAAATTCATACATTCATTGGATACCAACTTTTACCCTTTGACCTTGACATTGGAGTTTTAACTCCCTTTTTAAAAAACTTTAACTTTGGTCACAACTTTTGAAGGTAGATACTGGGACTTTTATATTTCATATATATGTATTCTTTGTGGCAAGTCCTTTCATTGGATATCAACAACTTTGACCTTTTGACCTTGACCTTAAAGAATTACGTACTTATGAAAAAACTTGACCTTTGATCATAACTTTGGAACAGTAAGGGCTAGGGCTTTCATACCTCACATATGTAATCCTTGTTAGAAAACCTTTCAGTGGATATCAACAACTTTGTCCCTTTGATCTTGACCTTGGAGTTGACCTACTTTTAAAAAACTTTTTACTTTGGCCATAACTTTTTAAGGGTCAGGATAAGGGTTTTCATCCTTCAAAAAAATCAACTTCAATGTTACTTTCTACATAAATAACATATGATAGGATGTTCATATTACACACAATATGTCATAAAAATAGCATCTCACCCACAAAAACACCGAAAGCGGGGGACCACAATTCTTTGAATTTACTTGTTTTAATTAAAGCTTCATTTTTACATAACTGATTTAAAAAACCAAAAAAAAAAAATGGATCGAGGGTGAAATTGAAACAGATGATGGAAAGAAACGTTAGTAACGTGGCCCACAGGTCCTAATGGACAGGACACACACCGATATTCAACTCTGGGGCTTTATGAACTTTTTTCAAAAATTGTCAGAATCCGTCTTGTGGACTGCAACAATACAAAGTCAATTTTGCAGTCTTGCAAACTCCTTGTCATGCTTGAGGGAAAAAGTTTTTTTTTTTTTAAATAATCTCATCCATTTCAAAAGGCATTATTTTATAACTTTAAATAGGCTTTCTTTTCTGTTTTATTTACGAGGACATTTATGAAGGAACACAATGGCTTCTTCAAAAAAAAAACGTTGTTACCCATCAGCTTTAGAAAAAAGGAAGGAAACCAAAGTTAAAGTACGAATTTGTCTTCTTAATCGTAAATTTTAACATTAAAATTCTTTTACTAGCCCATCGCTTGCGGTGGAGCCTCAACGCAATCATTTGTTATTCTTATCTACACTGCAAGTAGTATAGGAGGACGTTTACCCCCCCCTAACAATGGGGGTCTATTGTGTTAGAGAACAATAGGAGAACAATGGGGGAGAACAATGGGGGGAGGCAATGGAGAAAGAGAACACCCTGACCTAGATCTAGTATATGATATGACCCTGACCGAGATTTAGTTACATTGAAAATGAGGAGAGGTGTTAAATGACATAACGAGGATTTATACCACCCCCTAACAATGGCAAGATGGAGATGTTACGTCAAGGGTATTTAAAATTTAACTATAGTGCTTTTTTTCTTTAATGTATCAGAAATGATTTTTACGGTGAAATTGTTAAATCCACAGTAAGACTTCTGAGTTTAGAAACAGCTACAATTGATCATTACAATTGTTTTGAATCACAAATTGATGAGAGAATTGAAGTGTGCATGCGAATTTATGACAATAAATTAGTGATCTTCATACAAACAAACAAACGCTAATTCCATTCTGATTCTTCATATCAAAGTTCGTCTTATAAGGAACTTCCTTCGAATTCCCAACATTCGCTATGAAATGGTAGTATTCTAGAAGTTCGCTATAACACAAACATTGACATGAATTTAACAGTTTCTTTTCTTTTCTTTTTTTTTTTAAAAATAAAAGCAAGTGATTTTCACATGTTCAAAATGTAGCTAATTCCATTCTGATTCTTCATATCAAAGTTCGTCTTATAAGGAACTTCCTTCGAATTCCCAACATTCGCTATGAAATGGTAGTATTCTAGAAGTTCGCTATAACACAAACATTGACATGAATTTAACAGTTTCTTTTCTTTTTTTCTTTTTTTTAAAATAAAATCAAGTGATTTTCACATGTTCAACATGTATAATGTTTGCAACCCCTGACTGTGTGAAATCCTCATTGATTTGAATGCTTCGAGAGAAAAAAAAAACCAAACAAACAACCGCTTTTTCCATTCTGATTCTTCATATCAAAGCTCGTCTTATAAGAAACTTCCTTCGAATTCCAAACATTCGCTGTGGAATGGTAGTATTCTAGAAGTTCGCTATAACACAAGCATTGACATGAGTTGACCAGAACTGGAACAAACAACTTCAAACAAAAAGTCTATTTTTCTTTGAAAAAATTTATTTATACTCTCTTATCAAGAAAAAACGTTTTTTAAAAGGTAAATTTGGAAAGTACAATGTTTTCTGAAAGAAGAAGAAACACTTGAAGGAAATACATGAAATTAGGATACAATATATACTAATAAAGAAACAAAAAAATGTCTTTAAAGAAGCGTCAAAGGATGTAGTATTTAATCTTCGTATTACCAATTCATGAAATCGTCCGGATTACAAATGTCGCACCTTAACATTCCCAGCTGGTTTTGGTGGTCATCCCGCTCAGAACATAGCTCCACATGATCCAATTCTGGTAGACATTTTTGTATTTCGTCCAAAACATGTTTGAAATGATTAAATTCAACAGGTCTGAGACAGAGTCCTCGTCTGGTAGGTACGATGTCTGAATCTTTCGTTGGTTTCCAGTACTGGCGAATGTCTACACAAGGGTTGTCTTTTCGCACAGTGATAAAGGTATTGTAACCAAGGTGGCATTCCTTTTCCTCATTCATATCAAGTGCTGTTTGAATGGAATCCATCACCGAGAGTAGAGTCTTAAATTGAATAAGTTTCAAACTTATGCCTTTTTTGGTTGGTCTTTCAACCCCTTCACCAATTTCCCACTCCCGTAAGTCAACTCTAGGTTCTTTTTTCCATTCTACCACCCGAACGAAGCGTCCATTTTGAAGTGCAATAGATAAACGTGGAGAAGACATGATGTGTATAACTCCTGAATCTGTTTAGACTGAAGTAAATTGTTTTTCAAAGTTGTGTCTTTATATATGTTTATGTCACCCTACAGCATGGAAAATTCCATGACGTCACAACTCAAACTCGGAGAATATCAAACAATGGGTTACTGTTATATGTATAATGTTAAACGAATACGACATTAAATATAATCTTTTTATCCCATTGACCCAATAACCAAGTTTCTTTCAGAATCTGAAACTCTATTTAAAGAACATGGAAATCGTTTTGTTGTTTTTTTTTTTTGTTAATTAAAAGAACAATTTCCGTGCACATCGAGGTTTCACTATCTCATTCAAGCCAACATCTTTGTTATTTTCACCTTGTTTTGGAAGGTCTTCATGCTCTTCCACGTTCACATCTTGCTCAAAAGAATCACAATCGCCAAAAATTAGTTCACCTCTGTCATACAACTTAAAATTATAAGCATTATCAGCAGCCATCCAGTCATCTTCACAGAAATGATCTGCCATGGTGATGCGAAGAACTTCTTCCCTGGTGAAATCGGTGTTTTTCTCAAGAGCAAAACTATTATAAAAAATGTCTTGAGCCTCTACCCAAAATCGCTGTATAATATTGAAGTCCCTTTCAGATTCTTTGACTAATCTGACGACGCAGTTTTCTTCATGTACCAGACTATGGCGCAAGGAATAATGCTTCTGACAGAATTCACAGGTTTCTGTCATCGGATTTTTTAAGATGTAATTATCAATCATTGTTTTTACGAAAGCAGCTCTTTCTAGAAGCTTGAAGGCTTGTTGCACATAATATTCTCTCCCATAAAAATTCATGTTGATGTAAGTCTAGAATAATTTTTGTAAAGCAATGTCAACGACTCTACGACAGTCTGATACTAAAAAAAAACTTGTGTCTTTTTTTATGGAGTAAGTACCACGTGACTCAATAGAAGAACGAATGACCTTGTCACGAGCGCTTAACATGATCAATGACGTCACTGACCGAAATCATGATTTCTATCTCAATGAGGGATATAGAATTAACTAGATCACGTTTTTTATAGAAATGTATTGTTTGCATTCATAATGCTTTTTTTCCGTCTGTGACGTAACAAGTACTATATAAGATATTGTATGTCATTCGAGTCTTTTATTCTCTCGTTTGTAGTGTCATACAAAACATCATGTCTTCTTCTTTAGACTGCAGTGCCAATTTTGTAGAAACAGATTCTTGTGTTAATGTAGCTGGACACGCTAAGTCTCCAGCCTCGTTGGATAGTCTACCCTCGGCCTCCTGGGAAATAGATTCCAATGCCAATTTTGCTTGGAATTTCACTGATTCTCAAAATGGATCTCGTTCACAGAAGAACCAGGATCAATACAGGACGATACAAATGCCAATCAAGAACATTGCACCGCCACCACCAGCCTACAACGAAAACGGTCTCTGGCAATACCCTGAGTACAAAAATTTTAGCAAACGAATTCAGACTTTTTGGGATTGGCCGAGATTCTTGAAGGGACCGGGTAAAGAAGACTTGGCGCGTGCTGGATTCATATACACTCAAATCGGCGATAAAGTAACATGTTTTTGTTGTGGCATGACATTGAAGAATTGGGAACCTATGGACGATGCTTACAACGAACACATTCGATGGTCGAAAAACTGTTCCTTTGCCAATATGGTGAGCGACGGAAAAAAACACAAAGGCCTCGTCTAAGAGACTTGTTGATAAATTTTTTTTTTGAAGAAAACAAAAACATATTATAGAAAAATTTAGCTGATTTGTTTATAGAGAATATTTACATTGTATTTATTTTGCATCTGTGAATTACATCGATGTTACATGCTGAATAAAATAATAATCTGATTGGTGACTCTTCTTATTTTCTCCACTGAATCTAAATTTTTATTGTAATGTGTTGGGTATAAAAGATTTGTCTTTAATATAAAAAATGCATTTATAAGGTAGTCATCTATGAGAGAAGTTGAAGTTGACGATGGAAGAGTATTTGAAAAATATATGGTATGATCCCCGACACCCAGGATCTTTTGCTGGACCCTCCAAACTACTCCAAGTGGTTAGAAAAGAGGGAAAATATAAAATTGGTTTACGTAAAATTAAGAACTTTCTGCAAAATCAAGACGCCTATTCTTTACAGAAGAAAGTGAAAAGAAAAGGGTTTAAGAGAAGACGTGTCATAGTACAGGGAATAGATTACCAGTGGGAGGCTGATCTCGCCGATGTTCAGAATATTTCCGAGTACAATGACGGGGTTAAATTTTTACTGGTAGTTGTTGACGTCTTTTCCCGTTTTCTTTGGGTGAGGACCTTACATGATAAGAAGGCTAAATCTATTATAGAAGCCTTCAAAGACATCTTAAGTGGATCCAGACAACCCAAAGCCATCAGAACTGACAAAGGAAGTGAATTTTATAACCGGTACCTTAAGCAGTACTTAAAAGGAAAAAACATAAAAATATTTTATGCATTAAACGAAACGAAAGCAAATTTTGCCGAAAGGTACATACAGACTCTGAAGAAGAGACTTTATCGGTATTTCACACATGAACAAAAATACAAATACTTAAACATTCTGCAAGATGTGGTTCAGTCCATCAATGAAACACCAAACCGCTCCCTGAACGGAAGAACACCGTCTTCAGTGAACAAAGATAACGAGGAAGAGGTAAGACTTGATGCTTACTTGGCTAGGAGAAAAACCAAAAAAGTAACGATAGTAAAGAAATCTTCCAAACGGAAACGAAATCCCTATACCTTAAAAGTGGGAGACCAAGTTCGCATAACTCACCTGAGACGTCAGTTTCAACGCGACTATGACCAGACTTACACTGAAGAAATCTTCATCGTCAGTGATCGTTTCCTCTCACAAGGTATACCTATCTACAAATTAAAGGATATGATGGATGAAGCAATATTGGGGAGTTTCTATGCAAGTGAGCTACAGAAAGTTTCTAAAGATGAAAACACAACTTGGAGAATCGAAAAAGTCCTAAGGAAACGAAAAATTCGAGGAAAAGAAGAGATACTAGTTCGATGGTTGGGTTGGCCAAAAAAATTTGATAGCTGGATTTCGTCCAAGGATATAAAAAAGACATGATACGGAGCTGTAATTTTATTTTATTAGAAGATGTCGATGCGTATGGTTCTTAAATCTACGGACAGTCAGTCATCGCATGCTGATAATCAACCGTGGGACTTCAGAGTACGTCTGCCAAGATCCTTACCTCTTACTGGTGACTGGACTGTGGAATTAGCTGAATTTTGTAATGCGAGTATCAAACAATCTATCAACAAAGAAATTTTTATCTACTGTTCGATCTGTGACGACACGATTCTGGGAGAAAAACAAGTTCCACTTTTGAGACGAATATATTTGGAGGACACCAAAAATATAATATTTCTTCGACCGTATCGAGTTCCGTTACGGTACAATGATCTCAGAGATGTACATATCTACATAAAGGATAAAAACGACAGAGATCCCTCATTCTTAACCGGAGAGACAACCGTGACACTGATTTTTCGTCAGCAGTCTGTTTGAAATAGAATGTCTGGTCCGACTTATTTTTCTAACCCTTCACTTTGGGAGCAATTTCACCACACAGAGAGTGGGGAAAATTTCATACCGATAATACGACGCAAGTCACAAAGAGGTGGTGGAATATTATATAAAAGAAAAGCTCAAATGATACCTGTGAAACCAGTAGCATCTACACCAAAAAAGGACATTCAGCAGGTGACTCCTGTTGCTGCAGAACGAGAGAGGGCGTTGTCTGATCTTAAGGAAACCATGCGTAACGATGAACCCCACATGTCTCTAAAAACGACCTTAAAAAGAAAAAAGAAGAAAAAATCTGTTAGTCAATCTTCGACAACCAAAGAGAAAGGACGTTTACAGAGGAAAAAGAAAGAGAACCGAAAAAAATCGAAAAAATTAAAGAAGAGGATAAAGAAGGTGAAAAAGTCAGCAAAAGGAAAGAAAACAAAAACTATCAGAAAGAAAAAATCCAGCAGTAAAGGAACACCCATCTTTTAAAGAATCATGGCCTTCTTAAGTGAACTCAACATGTCGGTGGCAGAGCCAACAGAACTTTCTCTATTTTCAGATCCACCCAATCAGGTGGCTGTTCAGAAAATCTATTTTAGTGAATCTCGTCCAATTTCTTCCTTTGAAAGCGATACGGCTCCTCTGGAATTTTCCATTCCATCAAATGGACCCGAGTACCTTGATCTTAGAAGAAGTCGTTTGTACCTGAAAGCCAAAATCACAAAATCAGATGATACACCATTAGCAGCCTCTGAGAAAACAGGTATCGTTAATTTACCCCTTCAATCTTTGTTCTCTCAGATTGACGTCTACATGAACGGAAAATGCATGTCGCAAAATGCCAATCATTATCCTTGGAAGGCCTACCTCAAAGTTCTCTTAACAAGTGGGTCAGACACATCTAAGACTCAGTTACAGACTCAGTTATATTTTCCGGAGGGAGAAGGTACAGAAAATCCGGACGCATCTGGGGGCACCAACATGGCTTTGAGATCACGTTATGTGTATACTCAACAATCTAGGGTCTTTGACTTAGAAGGACCATTATATGTGGACTGTTTTAACCTAGACAAGTATCTTATTAATGGTGTGGATATACAACTGAGACTATTTCGCACAAGGAACTCATTTATGGTTATGAGTAAAGAGGCATCACCTAATTACAAAATTACGATCGTTGATGCTATTTTCAAAGCCTGTAAAATCAAAGTAGACAGTGCTATAATGTTAAATCACTCAAATGCTATTGCCAAGTCCCCAGCTAGATACAACTATATGAGAACCGACGTTAAGATGACTTCAATCTCGGACAAGACCAGTGAATTCTACTGGGATGATGTCTGGAACGGCAGGAGACCATCCAAAATGTACGTTGCATTCGTAAAACAATCGGCAGTGAATGGTAGTTATTCAGATAACCCCTTCAACCTGGAACACTTCAATCTGTCTGAAATATTTTTGACTGTCGATGGAGAACCCATACCTATCCGCCCCATAAAATTAGACTTTGGAAATAATAAGAATTATGTCACTCCTCTCTGCAATTTGTATCAGTCAGCTGAAAAGTGGAACAGAGATGAGAGTCTGGCCATCGATAGGGAAACTTTTGCTAAAGGCTCCTGCATTTTTGCCTTTGACCTCGTACCCACAGACTTGGGAGAAGGGTATATAAACCTAGTACATCAAGGAAACGTTGGAGTATATGCTCGCTTTGCACAAGCCACATCAGTGACTATCAGTGCCATTGCTTACTGTGAATATCCCGGACTTCTCCTCATAGATCAAAGTAGAGAAGTCAGACAAATATAAAAAAAAAGAAGCATGAATTCCGAACAGATGACTCATATCTTACATTCTCTTCCTGAACTTAAAAAGTGTTTCAGAGGAATCTTTGCGTCTAACACTCTTCCGATTCGTGTAAAACAGTTTCCATCGGCTTTCATTTGCAACACGGACCCCATTGAGAAGAAAGGTTCACACTGGATTGGATTCTGGTTCAAGAATGTCGATGAATGTGAATTTTACGATAGCTTTGGAAAATTACCAGAAGATTACGATGTCCGCTTACGAGATTTCATTGACAGAAATTCACTCTCCTGTATCTATAACAATGTTCAAGTACAACCAAAGTATGCCACAAGCTGTGGATATCATGTTTTATTTTATCTTTATTATCGTGTGAAAGGTTTATCAATGCAAACTATTCTCAGACTACTGAAAAAACTTCCTTCAGACGAATCTGTACGTCACATTGTTTTAAAAATGAAATCATCTTAAATTTATGTACTCACGTATTTAGTCTTATATCATAAAACTTCTGTAAAATGTAAGCTTACTTATTAATCATGTATATAAATACAGCTATCTTTGATTTGTGTGTTGGGGGTGGGGGGCGGGGGGGTTAATACTCTGGAGATGTGGTTACCGGAAACTAAAAATCTCCGGAGATCTGATTTCCGGATACCAAAGATCTCCGGAGATTTGGGTACCGGATGACCGATGACACCGGCTATCAGGGATACCGGGGGGGCCCGCCCGGAGTTCTTGTATATTTCTTTATTTACTCAGTAAATTTGCATGCCAGTTTTTTCTTTCCATGTTTGTCCTTTTTTTAATGTAAATAAATGTGAAAAAAATTGTTCATGTCTTTTTCTTTTTTGAAAAAAATACAGGAAAAACAATTTAAAAAAATATATATATCATCTGATATTTTTTTTAAAAAATTTCTGAGAGTATTTAAAATGAGGTTTTGTCAAAGAAGACATCATTTCAACACAGATCGTGAACAAGAACACTTGAGTGATGAAATTTAAGACACCAACTTCGTTCGCAGTTATTGGCGGAACAATGTCTGGAAAAACATATTTAGTGTGGAACATGTTAAAAAATGCCGACGAAATTTTTGACGTAAAACCCGATAAAATCGTATATTGTTATATGGAGGAGCAGCCAATCATGGATGATATGCAGTCAACCCTTTCAGATTTCTCAACGTTTCGAGGTTTGCCTAGTAGTGGAGAGATCAAAGAATGGAGTGAAGAATACCCTCACACGTTTATTATTTTAGACGACATGATTCATCTAGTTACTAAGAGTGCTGATGCCTTACATCTCTTTCAGACTTTGGTGTCTCATTCAAAACTTACCGTCTTTTTGCTCTCTCAAAATCTCTACCCACCTGGGGTTTATGCCAAAAGCATCTTGTTGAATTGTCAACATGTGATTCTTTTTAAAAATGTGAGAGACAATCGTCAGATTATTACATTTGGGAGTCAAGTGTTTACTGGGCGTTCAAAGTTTTGGATGGATGCGTATGCTAAGGCTGTAGGGCGTCCTTATGGTTACATTCTTGTGGATCTAACCAATCACTGTCCAGAGGACAGACGACTGCGAACCAATCTCTTACCGGAAGAAGGAGAAACTATTGTTTATCTGCCTAAATAAATAAGACACTCCCAACTCTGACATCTTCATTTCCTTCATCATGTCAAAAAGAATCAGACGTCAGGGAGCATTTTTGTCATTTCTCTACGATGCTGATAAGGATCAGAGAAATCAGTTAATCAAGACAGCCTCTGAAGATCAAATTACAGCCTTTAGGGAAATTACCTTAAACTTATATTTGGGTCAACTTCCTATTTCCGGTTATTACAAAACAAAACTGAAACCTTACAAAAAAATAATTCAGTCTGTGAGTAATCGTGCAGTGAAAACCACGTACGTCAAAAAACTATTACAAAAAAACGGGGAAGTGATAACATTGATTTTGAGAGCTTACTTTAAAAAGAATGGCCGAAGAATACCTGCTGGTGAAGAAGACGATCTACGATCGGATGAAGGAGAGAAAGAATGAAGAGAAATCAGAAATGCGGGATCAAGGTGTGAATACCGAAAGTGTATCAGATAAAGACTTTAATGTGCCAAAGGGGACAACACGGGAGGAGGATGCTACCGAACAGTCTGGCACAGGAATGATATTTACTGGGAGCAGAAAACGCAAGGCAAGTTCACCACCAGGCATTCGTATTCCAAAAAAAAGGACAAAATGGATACACTTTTGATGGATTCTTTAAACGATGATAATAAGGACTTTTTTCTCTCTTCTGTCAGAGGGAAATGTAATTGTATGTTTGGATAAGAATACAGAAATAAATTTTGATAGAAAAAGTTGTCTGATTTTATTTTTATTTTCATCAATTTCCAAGACGATGTATAAGCAGAACAGAAAAATGAGAGCAGTCTCAATACAATATTTTATTATTTGAGATAAACTTGTTCATTGATATAAGACATTTTGATAAAATCTTTAATAACCGTAAGGTAATGTAACAAGATTAGGTTGTATAACTCTTTTAGTATAAACAGCCGAATAACGCTTTATTTCTTCCTGAGAATAAAGTTCACTGTGAATTTTGTCTCTACATATCTTGCTTGGGTTAGTCGTATGGTACACAGCGGAATTCTCATCATCTCTGTTAAACATGACGTCTTTCATACTTTCTAAAGTAAGAACTTGGGAATTCTGGTAATTCAAAGAAAATCCTTTGACTTTGCAAACTTCTTTCCCTTTGTGTGTTTTGTAAGCATAGTTCTTTGGTCCATTACAAACGAATTCTGTGATCCAGTCATCCTCTTCCAGTTCGTTAGTGAGTTCACCTAGATAATCACCTACTGGAGGTTCTAACTCGCCTTCCTTTTGAGTGTAGATAACGGAATCAGTGTCCCAATACAAAACTCGGGTCTGTAACTGATCCAATAATTCGTACAGCTTCAGTCTTGCCCAACATGTTGTAAAAGAAGCCAGAAACACATTTGTATGACCAGGCTGGCACATCTCTTCAGATGTCCGTTTGGTAGATAACAGGAGGTTCTCCTCGTCTACGATATTAAAATCTACTATCTCAACAGTCGGATTGGCCATCTGCTGGAACAAGACATGAGCCTGACTATCGTGCAGGAATTGGTTTTTAGTGAGATTGAGGTGTTGGCCGAATTTTCCCCAAAAGCTATTTAAGAGTAGTTTGGCGAGACTTCTAAGACCTGCATTGTACTCGATATTACTAGGGTCTAGACGAATACCTTCTCTCTGTTCATACATTTCAATATATTTCTGTAAATCTTCTTCTGTATTGACCCAGTGGGGTCGCCCGCTAGCCTCCTGTTTGATCTTTAGAAATAAATTAATGTATTCAGCAAAGAGACCACCGGTCTTAGTAGCGGGATCGTACTGAGTCGTCTCCGACCAGTGGTAAACTTCATAGATCTTTAGAATAATATATCCCTTCTGAACGGCTTTTTGGAGCTCGGGTGTGCAGTACGTTCCTGTCAACGCTCTCTGATCATCGGAACAGGTACATGTCTCCTGATTTTGTAATTCCACACACGTCCGACAGAGAGGAAAAGTCAATTTACCTCCCGTACGATATCCCAATACAGGGTGAAAGAGCCCACGAGGTGGTAAAACCTTCACTTTAGCTAATCCGAAATAAGATGAGATGTCGCTGAAATCATTTGATATAATCACTGGGTGACCTATCGGATAACGACACGTCTTGTTGACATAAGGATATAGGGATGTAAAATCAACGTATTTTATTTTAGTACCCTGATTCGCCCTCTTGTAGAGCACACAGCCATTAGTGCGCCCACCCATTAGACTATCCCTAGGATCAAGGCGATCTACTACATCAAAAGTATCGACAAACGATCGGGCCTCACTATCCATTTCCAACCAAGCGTCGAATTCATGTTCCCAGATGCTGAGGACTTTAAAACCAAGTTCTTTAAGTTTTCTCTCCTTGTGACGTGTCAAAGATAAGAGTTCCGATGCCGTTTGTTCCGAGTTTGGAAGGAGAACATCTTCTTTATTTTTGAAGCAGACAGGACAGCCATGATAAAGGCATCCGTTAAATTCGTAAGCGATGCCTCTGGGGTTTTCTAAATCGGGTGGTGAGTAACCGTCTAAAAAGTAACGAGTTCCGGGAACTTTGTACTCTCCAAATCCGTTTAGTGCATGTTGAATTTCAATGGAGTGTCCTTTGATACGTTTGCGATGTTTGATTAATTCTAACCAACTAATTGACTTTTTACTAAATTTAAGTCGAGAATGGTATCCATTCGAGGGAGGACGAGCAATCGGGGACTTGATAAACACTTCTTTGATTTTCTCGAGGTTAAGGGCTTTGAATTCTGACCAGGTCTTCCATTGATTTTGATGATATACAGTCATATGTCCATTCAGGGTTTTTGCGTCTAATTCTCGCTCTTCATTATTTTCTCTGACCCAAATCTTCCAATCTTCTGGAAGGAATTTGAGTTTGAATACATTCATACAAAGAGAGGCAATGGTAGTGGATGAAAACGCATCAACACCTGGACCCCCATCCTTCTGTGTCGCCTCTAGCAAAAGATTTTTGAATTTTAGACATGCTCGTCGGAGAATGTCAACATCGCTTCGACAGTACTTCATCATCTCCTCGCGAAAATCAAATATTTCATTACTGTTAACTTTGTCCTGATACCAACGATAGAATTTAGCCTTCCCTCTACAGACATACAATCCGGTCCATAGGTTTCGGGTGGTGGATATGTTCCAACATAATTCAAGTTTTCCTGACAGGTGAAGAAATGCGGAAAGTAGCCTTTAGCCAAAGACTCCAGCTGAAAAGCTTGCGGTAGTTTTGCTAACGCCATTGGAAGAAAATTAAAGGAATCTATTACTCTCATCTGTAATCTACTCACATTGAACATTTGTATTTTGCTACCTCTGTATATGATAAATGAAGGTCGAATAGACTGTGATAGGAGGTATTGCATGAGGAATTGCCCATCGTAGGATAAGTTGTGAAAAAGAACAGTGAAGCCTTTATGATTTTTGTGAAAGATCCAATTTCCTAATTCGTACAAGGTGTTAAAAGTTCGTTCTCGAAATCCACAGGTTCGGGGGCAAGGTTCAGTCACGAAATTTTTAGTCTTTTTATCAATTTTAGAACACTTGGTACAGCGATCTCCACAAGAAACACATGTGGCATTTGGAGTTAAATCTTCATTCTCACAATTTTCACAAGCAGTCTGGCACACAGCAAAAACAAGGGTATGCTTCGGTTTTCCACAGTGACTTTTAAAGCAGTGTTGACAAAGTCGGCATGAGTCACAGTCGGATTTCTCAGTCTGACATTGTAAACAGTCATCCTTTCGTTGAGGGTTATATCCCCAATCGCATTGTACAATGACATCTTTCTGTGATGACTCGATGTCTGCAAAAATATAACGTCGGTTTTCTTTTTTGTCTGACGACATATGACACCTTGCATAACACAGGTGTTCTGGTTCCACGTACTCTCTACAGGACTGACATGTAAAGAATCCACATTGATGCTTTTTGGGGTCCAATTCTGAACACTCAAACGTCTTGTTACATGTTGGACATTTATACATGAGTTCACAAGGTATGCTTCCGCTACCTGTTCGAGTTTTGTGTCTTAAAAAACAATTGAAGGATCTACAGTCTCGGTGACAATCTGAACAAGTTCTTGTCTCTCCATGGCGACAATCATCTGAGAGACAGACATTACAGTGTGTTGCACAACTGTGTTTAAATCTTTGCTCGTATGTCTTAAGACAAGTGGAACAGAAATAGGAATCTGCAAAGAAACCTGAAATTTTTGTAATGGCATGAAAATGTCCTGTCTCTTCAGTGTCAACGTGGTATAAAAATATTTTTTGTCTCTCAGAGTCACAGTTAGGGCTCACATAAGAAAAGTTATCACCTAGACGTGCACTGACAACGTAAATATTAGCATTTAAATAATCTTCTAACACGGGTATGAATGCATAAGTCAATGGCTGATCACCAACGA
Organism: Saccostrea cuccullata; assembly: GCF_032062105.1. NCBI lineage: Eukaryota > Metazoa > Mollusca > Bivalvia > Ostreida > Ostreidae > Saccostrea > Saccostrea cuccullata. The sequence continues at coordinate 18,710 of NW_026931652.1, forward strand.
TACACAATGCCTCACATACGTATCTTGTGAGGATATCTTGTCTGCTTCTTTCGTTATCCCGTAGGTAGTTAAAATACCAGATGGGGCATTTGTTATGCAGTATGAGCATTTCACATGTACTGAGATTCGGGTACAATGTCTGTTCTCTCTTATACTCTGCCTCACGAACACAACAAACCTTAGCGAAAGCTACGAGGGCGGCTCGTACAAGACATAAATTATCTCTATTTTTAATCTTCACTATAGATGTCTTATGTTGAAGACTTGCGCTAATGGATGCCATCTTGACTCCTTTTCCACCACGTGGGTATTTTATGGCACCTACGTCGATGTGACATGATGAGTCAAAAGGCAAATCTTGCTTGCTATTGAGAACGGAGGTCAGACTTTCCATCATGGCATCTGCATTCATTTCTTCCATCGGACGACAAGGAACGAAAATTGGTAAGTCTAGGTTATCGTTATGAATAGCCGCCCTCATAATATCGCCGGGTCGGAGATCTCTCTTTACTCGTTCAATCATTACTTCAAAAGCCTCTCTTAATTCATTTTTGACATCCATCATTTTCTTTTTCTTTCGAAATTGGCTGTCCTTAAATGTCAATTGATAGTTAACATCAACGGCACCCATCTTTTTTAAAGACTTTTCCTTGACAATTTTAATATTGTAATCACCATTACCCCCACCAGTCTGCATTGAGAAAGGGAAATCTATTGGATCCACTTGCATATCACTGATTAGGGCGTCCCCTTCCTGAAAACTGATATCTGAAATATCAGAAAAGTCGAGAGAATACGGAGCATACGCTTGGTCCTTGTCAAATGTGTTTAATAGTGAAAGTTCATCATGGAAGGAAGAATCGGCAATTTCTCCAAAATCATCACTCAACTTATTAATATTGTTAGTAGACTGTTGGTGATCATCATTTGCAGGGGATGCTAAATTATTCTCCTGTGGGTTTGTCCAATCCATGTATTGAATATCACGAAATAAACTTTGCTCGCGAACAGTACGTGAACTGTAAAAAAAAAAAACAAAAAATATATATATACTTTAAGAACTTGAAAAAAAATATTTATGAAATAAATACAGCACCGTACTTTTTTTTTAAATATATATCAAAAGTTTCCTTTAATTTCACTATTAATAAATCTGATACTAATGTGCAACTTAAAAAAAAAATCTTTACATAATATACTCTTTTTATATATATTAAATCTACTACACACACACACACACACACACCCAAACTGTGTTAAGCGGGGTAATTCAGTATCCCTTTATTGTATGTCAATGAAGACTAGAGTTATCTTTCCTGTGCGACATTCTTAATTCCTAAATTTAGTACAGAGTTATATGTTTTCTAGTTTATAAGTATTTTTTGTATCATATATATATAAATATATATATTGCGTGAGAGAGAGAGAGAGAGAGGGAGAGAGAGAGAAAAGAGAGAGAGAATTTTATGCTAGGCTATGAAAATCATACAACAGTAATCATCACATTAAGTAGAGTTACCTCTCTTTGCACGTCATACCAAATAGATGACAAGTATACACACAGGTTATATTTCTTCTTTATACACTTTACTTTCATAAACTTATGATTTTATGTAAACGTTAATTTATATATTAAGAAAAGGAGTTCCCTACCTAGTATTCATTTGCTCGTGAGTCCTCTCATGTTTTTCCACATTTTCATATGTATCAAACATTAAATGACAATATCCACACATATACATTTTTTTTTTCTGTCGGTGACTTCGAAATGAAATCTTCACCGACTCTTTACAAAATAATCAAATTTTATTGTTAGGTTTTATTTTCCTTTTTTCTTCTTCCATTCTCATTGGATATGATTATTGATGTGTGAAAAACAACTCAGGAAGCTCACCAGAATTTTTTTTTCAGAGGTGTGTCTAAGGTTTGAAAATTCTCGTTCATAATACACACTCTTCTCATATTTCAAATATCAAAGAAATACGTGACTAGCACAATTAAAACAAATATGTTAATTTAAAAAAAAAAAAAAAAAAAACATGTAAATAAAAAAAAAAAAAAAACAAAAAAAATCTTGTTTCCTATTAAGTGTAGTTGTTTACAGATGTAAATAAAAAAAAATATACACAAATCCAAAAAGTAAAAGAAATGCGTATTTGCATCTTATAAGATGGTGTAAATGAGAAATCAGAAAAAAACACACGATGATACAGTTAAAACCAGTAGAGTTTTAAGCGACGTTTTGTTATTTTTTTTTTACTACATAAATATTATATATTTAATCATGACGGGTAAGACGACATTTTCACCATCTTGTAAAGATATAAATATGCATTTCTTTTTTATTTTGGATTTTTTTTTTTTGTTTTCCAGCTTTTTCAATCATTTACCAAGTTTCTAAAAGGCTTGCAAATTCTTCCTTACTTGTGTGATAAAAGTATTCTTTTACAGTTCTCTTTACATTTCATTTCAATGAACAGACGTATCACCTTTCCTTGGTGTTTTTTCTATTTGACCTCGTTTACTCGAGTGCATCACTCATTGTATACCATATACAATTTATATCATTTCAAATTCTGTTTTACATCTTTAAATGTTGCTACAATAGGATTTCCGTTTTCTCTTTCTTTTTCAAACTCTTAAAAAATCATTAATATTACACATTTTGTTCTCCCACTTTTTTCAAATCCTTTTGAAATAAAAAAAAGAAATTGTTTTTATGCCCCCGTAAACGAAGTTTCGGGGGTATATAGTTTTTGTCGTGTCTGTCTCTCTGTTTGTCTGTTTGTCCGCAAAAACTTTAACCTTGCCCATAACTTTTGATTTAGTGGAGCTATGACTTTCATATTTCATATGTGTATTCCTTGTGGCAGGACCTTTCTTTGGGTACCACCAAATTTGACCTTTTGACCTTGACCTTGGAGTTTGACCCACTTTTACATAAAAATTTTAAAATTTTACTTAGGCCATATCTTTTGAACAGTAGACACCAGGACTTTTATACTTCACATATTTAATGTTTGTTAAAAGACCTTTCACTGGATACCAATAACCTTGACCCTTTGACCTTGACCTTGTAGATTTTCGTACTTGTGGAACAACTTTAACCTTGGCCATAACTTTTGAACGGTAAGGGATAGGGCTTTCATACTTCATATATGTAATCCTTGTGAGAAGACCCTTCATTGGATATGAAGATCCTTGACCCTTTGACCTTGACCTTTGAGATTGACCTACTTTAAAAAAGCAAACCTTGACCATAACTTTTAAAGAGTTAGGGCTTGTGCTTTCATACTTTACATATTTGATCCTTATGACAAGACCTTTCATTTGATAACAATAACTTTGACCCTTTGACCTTGACCTTGGAGTTTGACCCACTTTTTAAGAAAAATTTTACTTAGGCCATATCTTTTGAACAGTAGACACCAGGACGTTTATACTTCACATATGTAATGTTTGTTAAAAGACCTTTCACTGGATACCAACAACCTTGACCCTTTGACCTTGACCTTGTAGATTTTCGTACTTGTGAAAAACTTTAACCTTGGCCATAATTTTTGAACAGTAAAGGATAGGGCTTTTATACTTCATATATGTAATCCTTGTGAAAAGACCCTGTTTTGTTTCAGTTAACAAAATGCCTCAAAGGTTCATAAAATTTATTCAGAATTCAACTTTCAAGGGTCTGGAGCAGACTTCATACATTCTCTTGTGAGACATTCTGTGAAAGCTACACAAAAAAATAAAAATACAAATTAATTCATGTAGATTCACAACTTCAGGTAATATAAATCAAAAACTACCAAGAAACTTATAAAGATTCATAGGTAAACATTACACAAATTAATCCTGACATTCAAAACTTATATTTGAGTTTCCTCTGTAAATTCTTCTACACTATCAATAGTTAAGCAACACATTATCAACTTGTTCTACTCAAATATACAAAATTTTAGTAGATCAATTGCATCCTCTGCAGATGAATGAGAGAAAAGAGCATCATCCACGTAGAAATTGCGATGCACGAATTCTTTCATGTCCGAGCCATATTGTTCCTCTGCTTCGTCAGCTGTACGACGTAGTCCATAGGTCGCCACCGCAGGGGAGGGACAATTACCAAAAACATGTACTTTCATTTGGTAGTCAACCAAAGGTTCGTCAAAGTTATTGTCTTTGTGCCAAATGAATCTCAAGTAACGTCTGTGTTCAATATCCACTAAGAAACTGTAAAACATCTGTTCGATGTCTGCAACTATTGCTACAGATTCTCTCCTGAATCTTAGCAACACACCAATAAGATTGTTCATTAAATCTGGTCCAGTCATTAGGACATCGTTGAGTGATACTCCGTCGCACTTCGCAGAAGAGTCAAAAACTCCGCGGATTTTGTCTCTCTTCTGGGGGTGGTAGACCCCAAACAAAGGTAAGTACCAGCACTCAGTGTTTGGTGGTAGCTGTGGTGCCAACTCGATGTGACCGGCTTCAAAAAGGTTCCTCATGAATTCAAGAAAATGAGTTTTCTTTAGAGGGTTCCTCATCAAACTCTTGTCAAGGCTGACTGCTCGATCCAAAGCTTGTTGTCGGTTGTTTGGTAAAGTAGGTCGTGTCCTCTTAAAGGGTAGCGGAGCACTCCAATGCCCCGAAGAGTCCTTTTTCATATCACTGTCCATCTGAGTCAAGAATAAGCGGTCCTCAACTGACAATGATGGTTGATTGTCTGTCGTGGTTCTTCTAAACACAGACTGGTTTTCAATACATTCTGTAATGTGCATCTTTTGGTCACATGGTATCCAGATGCCTTGAGATGGTTGTATGGAATTCGAGCACATGGTTTTCATAACATCAACAGATTTCGGTGTATGGATTCCATCCAAGCACGTCTCTCCTATGACAACCCAGGCTAATGGTAGCCGTTGAGCATATGGTTGTGAGGGATCACCTCGTATCTGGTCAAGGACATAATGTGCGCCCAAGAGATCCCTGCCAATCAGTAGTGATATATTTGCCGTATGGTCCATAGGTGGAATAAAGCTCGATATCTGAGCAAGATGAGGGTAATGAATGGCTACATCACAAGTTGGGATTTCGTGACGATTGTTCGGTATTGCACTACATTCAATTAAGGTAGGTAAACTGAAAGTAGTTTGTCTGTCCATCGAGTTAATCACAAAGCCATGAGAGCGTCTGCCACTGACAAAAGATGATCCGCTGCAAGTAGAGAGTTTGTAAGATTCGCAAGTACTGTTTGGGTCAAACATTTCAAAAAGTTCAGGTTTTGCCAGTGACTTGTTACTCTGCTCGTCAAGAATGGCGTACACATTAACAGGTGGGTGTTCGCTGTGCTTATGGTGAACGCTGACCAGTACAATCTTAGCACATGATTTGCCCCTGAAATCCCCACAAATTTCTGTACAAGCTGCGTTTAATTGTGTGGTCGTCTCAGCCGTCTGACGATGAAAAGCTGGTTTTTCACCGGTTAGTTTCTCCCCGCCATGATTCTGGGAGGGTCGGTTTGATGTGTCAAAATGCATGGCAGTGCAATGATGTCTGCTACCACAAGTATCACATTTCACTTTCACACGGCAGTCATTAGACAAATGTTTGCCATCACAACACTTAAAACACTGTCCATGTTTCCTTAAGATGTCCCTCTTTTCACCGATATTCTTTGTGTGGAAAACATTGCGTGGAGTGTGCAGAATTGTGGATAGCACAACGCACTTTTGTCTGACTCTCGTCTTGAAACACATCTGTTTTGTTGGAAGTAACAGTCTGTCTGTGAAATTGTTTGTTCGATTTTGTCTTCGGTGCTAAGTGATTCGGTTTAAATTCAAAGTCAAATCCTGGGTCATTCATCACATAGGCCGTTTCTTGGACGAAGGTACGAAATACACAAAATGGTGGATACACTACATCATTGTTTTTCTTGTATTGTATTGCCTTGTCACGCCACTTGTTCTGGACATGTATGGGAAGTTTGAGTAACACTGGTTTGACTCCATCTGATGTGTCAAAATAACTCAATGTCTTACTGTACTTGGGATTGTCTTTGACAGCATTTTTTTCATTCAGTGTGTCTGAGAGACAAAAGTAGTCTGGCCTGTTGTTGAAGTCAAATTTCTCCAAAACATCACTTAACTTTCTCTTCAAAGCTCTCGCAATGCGATCTGGGCTGCCGTAAAACGAATCCAATCTTTCCCACGCTTTCTGTACTCCCAAAGTAGAGTCACCAGTATTTGAGTTCTTTATGCTCTTCACTTGCTCATATGGTTTTCCTTCAAGATTTTTTATCATTAAGTCCAGTTCAATAGATGGGGATGCATCAATTTCCTTCATAACTTCCTGGAATGTAGACTTCCATGCTAGGTAAGACTCTGAGTCGCCAACGAATGGTTTAACTCTTTCCAATATGAAGCTTTTCTTGGTCAAAAAGTTTGTCATATCCATAAGAGCCTGGTTGATTCCGCTTTGCATGTTCGGCTCACACGCACTCGATTGTGACACAAAATTCTCAGGAAGAAAGAGTCGAGCACAAGGGTTCAGTGTGCTGTCTGGTGGGGCAGCATGTTTCCCAGTGGTTTCCGCAGCGGATGCCAGGTTATTCCGCCAAGTTTCCGTGACACGGAAACCCCCTACGCTCCGATTCCATAAGGTATCCCGAACCACGGAAACCTCTGTAAACCTGAAGTTTCCCGAACATCCATGTAGTTTCCCGTAATGGGAAACCTAAAGATTCCACTGGTTTCCAGAATCAGGAAACTTGATGGAATCGGAGCGTAGGGGGTTTCCGTGTCACGGAAACTTGGTGGAATCTTTAGGTTTCCTTTTACGGGAAACTACATGGAAGCTCGGGAAACCTCACCATTCCTATAGTTTCCGTGACTCAGGAAACCATATGGAATCGGAGCGTAGTGGTTTCCGTGGGATGGAAACTTGGTGGAATCTTAAGGTTTCCTTTTTAAGGAAACTACATGGAAGCTTGGGAAACCTCATGATTCCTAAAGTTTCCGTGACTCAGGAAACCACAGGGAATCGGAGTGTAGTGGTTTCCGTGGAATGAAAACTTGATGGAATCTTAAGGTTTCCTATTACGGGAAACTACATGGAAGCTCGTGAAACCTTACGATTCCTAAAGTTTCCTTGACTCAGGAAACTATATGGAACTTGTGTAGCAGTTTCTGTGTGGCAGAAACTTGGTGGAATTATCTGGGGTCCCATTCCTGGTTGAAGTTACTGGGAAACTTCAAGATTCCCCAACTTTTCTTAAGGAAGCGATGTGAAATTATGTGTATTCTTTCAAAAATCTATCAAAAAAATTATTAAATGTAAGAGAAAAAAAGCATTACCATTTTATATGTTTAATAATTCATTTGATGTACAAAAACTGTAACAGTATTTTTCAATGATATCAAAATACTAAATAAATTCATATATCTTAGATAAACAATGGAACAGTCTTTCACATTTAAGTCCATTCATAAGCGTCATTAAGTACTTCTTTCAACATCAGTTCCCTGGTATTTCCTTCACATCATCTATGATCTGCAATATTCATACAAAATTATCATATGATGTGTCAGAATTATAATGCTTGAATATAACTTAGAAATCTGAAAGATCAGCCAATGTTCTTTAATATACCAATATCAATAATTACTTTCCATGACCATGATACATATGATTTCAGCATTTAATGTGTCTCTTTAAAATTCAATGCTTTATGATAAGGAAAAATTTTTTACATAATATAAATAATGTTTTCAGCCTCATTATATCATTGAGAATATATTACAATTTCATAGAACCCTGCTTTAAGTTGAATTAGTTTGAGAGAAAATATACTCTTTATAATAACAAAAATATTAATAGAGAGAGAATTTTTTTAATTTTTGATATTTGACCTAAAAAATTGGTTGAAGATCATTGCAGACCCTCCACACCAATTGCATAAAAGCTAGATTACACCAAGGGAGAAATATACTCTGGACTACGACTTTGAATAAAGATATACAGTACATTTTGATACTGACCTTTGACCTAGAAAATTAGTCCAAGGTCACTCTTCATCCTCTATCCACAGGCTCTCTGTAGTTTAAGTTTGAGAGAGAAATATGCTCAGAACAAGTGATATCAGATGGCGTGATGGGTAGACACACTGTCTAAGGGCATCTACAGAACAGGTCTCTAAAAACAATGCAATATATATGTATTACAGTATGGATATACATGTACTTGTATGTTAATGATTTATCATATGCTGCATTGGACACATATGCTTTTATCATGGTGTAAGTATACATGTATATTATGAGTAATTTTATGCCAGTATTGCATGTACACTCGGTTTATAAACAAGTAATTTCAATTTTTTTTTTTACAAAAATTGACCAACATTATTTACATCCACTCATCATGTTCATGAATTGGTGGATCAAAATTCAGTCAGTTTTAGATCTCTATGATATACCATAGACAACTTTCACATTTACAAAAGTTATTCCCCTTTGCAGGGTCAATCTGGGGTCAATCGGCTTAAGACGCTGTTATCCCTCTATATAACCATACCAACTTTGAGGGTCAATACCTTGGAAGTGAAATCTGTATGAACATGTTCATTATGATTTTCATGTTACCCCATACTCTGGCCATACAGATACAGATCATAATTGTCCAATATCGTTTGAAGATTGAAAAAATACAAGTAACTTACAAAGGACAAAGTGAGAAAAATGAGCGATACACCGACAATTGGAGACAACTCTTAGCAATGTGAAATTTGTCTTATTGGTGATGACAATTCCTGTTTTAATGTCACTGAAAAATTAAGAGACATTAAAAATTTAAGCCCTATTGTCATGCATGCATGCTGTTTTTTTTAAGTATTTTCAACCAAACTATAAATTACAATTGCTTGTAATTGAAAGATGGATCCATTACACATTGCACCCCATTACTTTGAAAAAATGTAATGATTACAATGCATTACCATTACACATTACCATTACCCCAGGTCTGTTTTCAACCACATAACCTTTTACTATCATAAAATTTACCAAAATTTAATACTTCAAATAATTTCATTGAATACATGTATCTAAAAAATTGAGGAAACTCTAAAAACTTAGTGTCAGACTTACAGAAATTAATCTTTGGAAAGAAAAATTCTATCATATAAAGATGTGCATAATGAGCCTTTTTTATTCATGTAGAACATATAGTATGTGCATCATTTCCCCAAGAAATTTTCAAAGACAATGGACTATTTGTGAGCAGAAATCATTGCTGTTTACTTAATGCATTTGGAAAATTTATGAAAATAATCAAATAATTTCTTTATTTTTGATTTTAGATAATGCTAAAAATAATTTAATCTCTTACAAGTAATCCAACTGACTGTAAAATAAAATTTTTCTTAATCTCAATCTAAGGGCAGATCACTCTAACTGCATAAAACTACCCAATATCAAAGTAGAGCTCTTTAGTGTGCAGTTTTTAGAGCTTCCTTAAAGTCATCAAAATACTGACCAGCAAGAAATAAGTAAATAACATTTCCTCTTTTTCATTCAAATTTTTTGAGAGATCTCAAAGTTTTTTCCTCTTCAATTCAGGTTCGAGATGACAAAGTTTTACTGTAGTGTATGTATTAGAGAACCGATTGTATGTCAATCACGACAATACATACATAACATGGAGGGGGGCAAATTGTTTCAGCCGTAGCTTTTACATAAAACTTCTTGTAGCTCACAGCTGATAAACCACAGCTCAGAATTTAAAATTTAGAATCATTTTTTTTTCAGGCAATTGTTATACATGTACATACCAATCATGATTTAATTACCACTTACCAAATGACCACATCCTGAATCATCATACATTTTATATGATTTTATCTCACTGGTTTTCTTTTAAAGTCATGCAGTTTTCTTCTCTCTGAAATGATAAATTATGTTAAGGTACTATTGCATTCTAAGGCCAAAAAAAATAATAGTCTTGTTTCCTGCTACCAGCCAGAAAAAAATAGGGTAGGTAGGTAGGAAAATTATTTTATTTTTTAATTTTATTTTATTCTTTCCAACAGTATTTTTTTGGATATGAACTACTACAAAACCAAATTGAACATGTCATAGCTTAGATAGCTAAGGTCAATATCATCTTTAAAAGTGAAATTCCATGTCTTTTGATGCACAACTCAAGTGGAATTTTACGAAAGTCCATATTTTAAACATATATTTCATGAAATACAACTTGAGAATATATAATTTTTTTCACTTTTGAAACATGAAATTTCTAAAATTTAGAATTTTTTCCCCAAAAGCTAAAAAAAACTTTAGAGTCGGGTGCAAAAAAATAGGGTAGGTCGGGTAGCAGGAAACAAGACTATTTTTTATTTTGGCCTAATTTAAACTAATTATGTAATAGCATTAGCAACAACAGGGATGGGCAAAAAAAAAAAAAACAAGGTGCGCTTGTAAAACACTATGTGCCCGGCGGCAACAAAGTTTCGAAAAAGCAATTTTTTTAGCATATAGGTAACAGTCAAGATCACATAATCATTGTCCTTGTTGTCACGTGAAAGCACTTCATAAGTGGAGTATGCATACTAAATATGATGTCACTATCTCATATAGTTCTAAAGTTATGGTGAAGGTTTAAGTTGACAACAGACAGACACTGAGATAAACAGTTATGGCAAAAGTTCGAAAAAGCTATTTTAACATATAATTACAGTCAAAGTCACAAGGTCATTGACCTTGTTGCATTTCAAAGAACTTAATTATCGTAGTATGCATACCAAATATGAAGTCTCTATCTCTCACAGTTCAAAAGTCATGGCCATGGTTAAAGTTGACAACAGACAGAAAGGACAAAATCAATACACGTGCCGAATCTATCAATTCAGGCATATAAAAATTTCAAACAAATGAGCATCAACTAGTTTGTACCATTCTACTTCTCCTATGTCAGGACAACCATCACTAATTCACTATTTCATACAAGTCTTTTTTTCAAAATATTTAATCTAATGCAATAGCTCACCAGCAGAATATGATATGTGCTCGACTCATTGTTTGCCTGCACCACAGTTATGTAGAATGTGGCGTATGTTATAAACTTATAATTATATTCAGATATAAGAAGCATGTTATTTTTTATGACAGCTAAGTCTGTTCGGTTAGACAATACCATGTACACTGTACATGTATGTAAGTAGTTTAATTGTGCTTGATTATTGACTTATTTTCTTCTCAACTTAACGGGGCTGGGGTGTGGCAGCCATTTTCAGACTATTTTTATCTCCTTTAAAAGAAGAGCACCATATACAGATATAAAAAATGATCAAATTTTAAAAATAAAATATCTGAATTTTTTCCTTGCCAAATGATAGTTGACAGCTTAAGATACCGTATGTAAAAAAATAAGTTAAATCTGGTGGTTAATTTATGATTAATTTGTTGACCCCCCAGCCTCCTTAAAGCTGAACACAACTCGTAAATAGGCATACGCCATTTTCGATAGCATTATCTATGATACATCAATACTAGGGTATACTCGTTGCAATCATTACACCTGACTGCTTTATTGTCACGGGTATTGGCGTGGAATAGCAACCCGTGATCGTGCTGGTTATCTTGCATTACCTTTTTTTACATTTTATTGCAGTTACGTTTATCTGTGTTTTTTGTATATTTTACTGACTTATAAAACTATAATTGTTATAAACTTATTTGGTGTCTTATTTTCCTGCATTAGATGAAGTATTACGTTATTACTCTCGCTACCGAGTTCTTCTGTATAGCATACGTCCGTCTTCACCAGTGTAGACTGATGACACTGAACAGTGACCAACTGCTGCCCTATTTATAGCGGTCTGCAGAGAAGATAGACTGGGGAACAAAAATGGCGGACAGATTCCTTTTACGAATCGTATTCAGCTTTAAAGTGTTCTGTATTTTATTACCAAGTTTGTAATAAGCATTTTGAAACATACTATCAATATTAATTCACTATGAAGGCTTAATTTTCTTTTTTTACATCTTCATCTCAGCAGGTTAGACAGTACAAAAAAATCTTTTGAGCAGTAAACTATTTCAATAAACAAACCTATTCTCTTCAGAGAAGTGGACAGGCTTTCACCTACATTCACTTTTTTATGTATATTTTCCCTCCATATCATCATCATGCATATGATTAAGGGTTATGCTACAGTATTGGCTACAATCTATTCCAACTGTTCTGAATGATGATATCCTCCATGATGATGATAATCGGATAAGCTGAGATTGAAGACACTATTTGTAAAAATATTGATGCTTTTATCAAGGTTTTGAACCAAAGTATTTCATTCATACCTTGCCATAAGTCATAAGTTCCAAAAATCAAAAGAGTTGGCTATCCGAAAACGGAAAGTCATCAGAATTCAAACCGGATGTACTACAGTCTGAATTTAATGGGGTTTATCCAATATGGATAAACCTGGTTATTTCGTGCAGCTTAATGTTTTACATGCAAAGATAGATAACTCTTAGTTTCGTAACATTGAACGTCATAAATCATCGGGCTCGGTGCTTAAAAAATTCTTGATATTTCTTGTATGCGCATGTCTTCTAGAATATTCCTTTTGAATCTGTAAATTGAACGAAGCAGACGCAAAGATTTTTTAAAAGAATTAATCGATCATCATCTGCTGATTTATTGTCAAATACAAGTAAATATGTTACGTGTATCAAGAGCTTCGAAGGCCAGAAGACCTTATTTCAGAGAAATCACAAGAAGTTCCGTATCCAGACCTAAAACAGAGAAGGCCTAGCTGTAGAAACTCATGCAGTTCTGAACATGATGTCGCCATTGTCGAGCAGGCACCTGACTCAGAGTCACTGTAACTTCCTTAGTTTACCTGTTACCTGCTAATCCAGCTCAACATAATCGAGGTACAGTTTAATTTGACCCAAATCCTTTTATTAATTATCATATTTTTAATTTTTACGAATTTCCATACAATGCAACATTCAAATGACGTCATATTTGTTATCAAGGGGAACCCTATGCATGTTTTTCACAAAATATGACACCTTTTTTCCACCATTGCTATTTGCCAAAACCAATATCGAGTGTTTTGTGTATTTCTGCACATTTGGGAATTTGCCTAAATCTAATGCACGTGTATACGTCGTGGTTTAAACCAGAATTACAAAGTTAACTTGCTTTAAAAAACCAAGACCCTGCATAAATAGTCTATAAACTATCCATCTAGGCTTCACAGTAATAATTTGGGATTTCCATCGTTTGTTATGTTTTCTACGGTGATCTAGTAATGCCATTTTTATATAATTTTCAATAAAAATATCGGGGTTTGTTAAAAAAAAAAAAAAATCGTCCCATTACATGTTCATAAACATTTAATTTCTTTAAATATACACTAAATTATACATGTACATAGAATTAATTTTTTAATAATTGAATTAATCGAATAATTAAACGTTTAACAATATTTTGTTTTTCTAAACGACTCCCAAAATGATTAAATAAATAAATAAAAATAAGGTATTCTAGACTTATTGATTTGTAATTAATATTAATTTTATTTCTTGGGAATTTTAATTGTAGGACACGTCACACCATTTCCTAGTCGTGTATGGCAGGAATAATCTATAAGATTCATGCACTTCAATTTTATTTAGATAGTTCAATGGTTGGTTACGTGTGGTGTTTAGTAAACATTGGTCTTGCCCACAATGACATTGACCGTTGACTGGCCTGAGGAGTAATGCAGGGATATCGCCTTCCTAAAATTTGTATCTGTTGTACTAAGGATTATGATCTGGGCTGAAAGTTTAAATTAAATTTAAAAAAAAAAAAAAAAAAACCAACTTCATATTGACAATTTTTCTTTGGTTTATAGCAATTTAATCCCAAATCATCCAAAAAAAAAAAAAAAAAAGAATTATGGCATTAGTCGGGATGTTAGTTATGCAGATTTTTTAAGTTTAATGTACATTTAAAAGCAACATATACAAGGTATATTATAAAATAATGATAATAAATAAATTCCATACACTATTTCTCGGTTTATGTGGACCAGGTTTCATTACAGTACCTTTTCCCTCCATGTACATGTACCTATTCAGTTTTGCATCTAACTATTTAGGAGCCAGCTGTAGCCAGTCTCCTTCAAACTGGTGTATCTCAAAATACAGAAAGCAAAAGTCTTTTTTCAATTTCAGGCAACAGGTATCATTTCAGCAGATCTGGTCCCCTCCTTTTGATCATATGATTAATTTTATAGCATATATATGTCAGAGTATTATGGCTTTTCTACCGTCAACTGTTATTTATCAGGAATCAGTTTTGTCATCAACTTGCATGGTTGACAGAATCCAATCGATTCATTTATTATTAATAAGATATGGGTTGGTTACAAGAGATGTAACTAATGCGTCTCAGGATATAAGAAAACTATTATATTACCTATGTTGGATAACATTGTCAGTGTTTTGCCAGATTTGTGTTCTGATTTTGAAACTGCTTTATTTAAGTCTGCTTTTACATGATTTTGAAGCTGCTTTATTTAAGTTTGCTTTTACATGATTTTGAAGCGGCTTTATTTAAGTCTGCTTTTACATGAGCTTTCTTTGCATTACTAAAAGTGAGTAAAATAGTGGCTTTGGTATCAAGCATATATAATTGTCTCTTGTGATACCATTCAAGTTTTTTGTTACAACATTTTAGACTGGCCAAACTGGTTCGGGAACATGTTTGCATTTTGAAAAATATTACAATATGATTGTTTCAATCTTTGCAGAATTTTGCTGTATTATGTACAAATATTGATAGGGCGTCTCAATTTTCACATTTAAACTCAAAACCCTTATCCCAATATCAGTTTCCGTCCATCTTAAGGTATTCAATGTATAATGAAGGGATTTTCGACAATTTTAGATAAAGATAAAAGTGAAATGAACCAAAATTCGCTAGACTAATAACATGTATTGAGACGGTCATTTTGCACATTGAAAGTTTCTAAGAGTTACCTGGCCTTGATTAAAAAAAAAAAAAAAAATTATTTATCTAAATTTCTTCGGTATTATTCACTTTATATCATATTTTAATAAACAAACAAACGCATATTTTCATCAAGAGATAATATTCGGATTAGTTTGAAATTCAGATTACTTCTTAAAATATCTTTCAAACACATATGCGCTGTCCATAGACTTTAATATTAAAATCAAGATGCAATTAATTGGATAGTAATCAACATGTAAATTCCTTGTTGGAACATTTTTGTTTGACAACATCTTCAAATTATAACTAAAATATTGCCGACTAGGCGTAGAACAATAAAAATTAATCAATCAAAATATTTTGCTACTATGATTTAAAATATTGGACTATTTATTTCTTAGGTACAAAATATGGTCGTTATACATTGTATAAACTTTAAACAAAGCTTTGCAGTTTTTGAATATTCAGTCAACTGAAGTTAAGACGTACTGATTTTTCACATTGGGGTTGCAACCCACTTGTATACAAAAGTGTTTACAGAGGAAAATATTACGCAGATCGGAAGGTGGCAGTTGGGCGCCAGGGCTGTGTATTGAGCAAAATTAAAAAAAAAAAAAAAAATTAGATACGATACGATACAATAATTTTTTTTTCTAAAGATATATGCGATATATTGGATTCTATTAGAAGTCAATCATAAAAGGCTTATAAATCATTTAACGTATGAATTTCATAAAAATTAAGTGTTTCATTGTCATTACAACTTACACCTCAAATTAAAACTTTTAATGACTATCAAATCAAAACTTTTAATGACTGTAAAATCAACATTTTAAATTAAAATTGTCTATGCTTTAGTAATAATTCTAAAAATTGTGTTATTGCCTTAAAAAATTGAATGATTATTTAACAGATTTAATTAGTGAAATATGATCTTTGGTGATTGAAGTTCCAATCTTTTTAACAGAATTAGAAGAAAAAATGCCTGTCCGATACGTATTGGAAGTAAATTTTCGATACGATATGTTTCTTGTATATTGATACGTATCGATGAATTGATGAAACCCTACAGTCAGCAGCCTGCAAATCCTACATAAGTCCATTGTTGTAAATTTACCTTCTGTTTATATATATGTTTTATATTATGACACAACTTTGCAATTCAAATATTGCTTTGACATTTACTTAGTATTCCCACAAACTTTTATTACATATATGGTCACATATTTTGCCTCAAAATAATTGATAAATTGCCTTGCAAATTTAGAATGACAGAAGTGTAGACATAGGATTAATAGTGCATGTGCTACATTTGTTGTAAGTAAGTTTAAGGGTCATGGTGCATCAATCAGTTATCCACATATTAGGACGCATTGCAAGGGAGATACTGGAGTTTTTCAGATTTGGGAAACAATTTTATTTATACTTTGAGAAATGATATCAATTGTGTAATTTTGTTTTGTGAACATTTCTGCGATGCTTGTCATGAGCCCCATTGTGTGCGAGTTGCACATTTATCATTTTCAATGCAATTTGCATTAATTTTCAAATTTCAATCTTAAGGCGCAATTTGTGCCTTTCACTTACCAATTTGGTTATTTGGTGCGATTTGTACCTAATTTGTGCACGATTTGTGCTTTTATTGTTGATCTGGGTGCCAATTTTAGTTTGAGACGGATGGGTCATGCGACTATGTCCCTTGACCCATTTGGCTTAATACATATATTTTGGTACGATTTGTACCTAATTTGTGCACGATTTGTGCTGTTCTTACTTTGGGCCGCAAAATTGCCGCCCCAATTTTAGTTTGTGGCGGATGGGTCACGTGACTTTGTCACTTGACCCATTTGGCATAATTTTGCAAAGAATGCTGTCTCCGGGGGGTACTGTTTTTTCCAGACTCCTTGGATCAAGGTGGTATTTCTCTTGCTCATCATCTATATTCATTTACCTATGCTGCCATATAATCATAATGATCGGCGCATACATTGTGTTATATCTAATTTATTATTAAATGGCCATGACAAGCACGCCAAAACAAATAAAGTCTTCTTTTTATTGACTGTATTTTCAGACTTCGTAAACCTTTTACTGGGGTTAATCTGATCAAGTTTGTTTCTGTTATTGTCTTGGTCCAATGTCACAAAATAATGGGGTTTATCCAATATGGATAAACCTGGTTATTTCGTGCAGCTTAATGTTTTACATGCAAAGATAGATAACTCTTAGTTTCGTAACATTGAACGTCATAAATCATCGGGCTCGGTGCTTAAAAAATTCTTGATATTTCTTGTATGCGCATGTCTTCTAGAATATTCCTTTTGAATCTGTAAATTGAACGAAGCAGACGCAAAGATTTTTTAAAACCCACCCTCCCTCCCCTTAATTTTATATTTTATCCCCCTTTAGCACCTCTGCCATTCTTCTAATGCATTTTCATTACAACTGTTTTTTTTTCCGGTTGTTTTTTCGTTTTCTTTTAATTTCTCGTTTCAGCGTCATGGCATGGATCGGATCCACCAGCTTGTTGATGTGCTTTGCGGACCTTCCATGTTGATGTGCTTTGCGGACCTTCAATGTTCCAGTTGCGTGTGGCTATTGACTTTGTTAGGCATAATTTTGCAAAGAATGCTGTCTCCGGGGGTACTGTTTTTTCCAGACTCCTTGGATCAAGGTGGTATTTCTCTTGCTCATCATCTATATTCATTTACCTATGCTGCCATATAATCATAATGATCGGCGCATACATTGTGTTATATCTAATTTATTATTAAATGGCCATGACAAGCACGCCAAAACAAATAAAGTCTTCTTTTTATTGACTGTATTTTCAGACTTCGTAAACCTTTTACTGGGGTTAATCTGATCAAGTTTGTTTCTGTTATTGTCTTGGTCCAATGTCACAAAATAACTACGAAACCATGCTCGGTATAACTATTATCATCCGGATAATTTGAGCGGGGTTAAAAATATTTTTTTGTTTAAATCCGAAAAGTATTCATTTATATTTAGAGAGAGAATATACATATTGAGCATACATTTTAATAAACATGGTGAAAGGCGAAACGTTGCCATTTTACAACATACGGTGCCTTGGGACCTCTATAATCTATTTTAAGTTATGTTGTATCACTGTCTCAAATCTCTCTCTCTCTCTCCCTCTCTCTCTCTTGCAATATGTTAACAATTTAAAACTTAGATATCCAACTTTTTAAAATGGCGTCAGAACAAAAGTTGCCTACGATAGTGAAGATTTGTTGTTGCCAAATATTACAATTATTTGCCGTAAAAAGTTAACAAAAATATACGTACATTAATCCTTGGTCGTTGGTCATTGCATTTATCACAGTCTTAAAGACACTGGGTGGTGAAAACATCAACTTTTCACATTTAAGAGCTGCTTACACCTTCTTCTTCTTCCTTCTCAATCCTCAAAAAAGGGCGCCTCGGGAAATTGACCAATGAAATAAAGCGCCTGCAGAGCGATGCAGGATGGGAAAATAAACTGTTTACATTCACTATGATTATGTGTGATTATGAGATTTTATATTGGAATTTAGAAGTTTTCCCCTGTTCGTGGAATAAAAAAAAGGGGCTCCTATTAAAATATTTTTTGTCGATATGATGTGTAGGCCTAGTATATTTAGATAAAAAGCGGTTAAATACGTGAGAGCAGAGAAAAATTATGTTTCTTGCGTGACACCTCAACTTATTTGCCCTCGGGATGAGGGGTTCGGCGCGGGGCTTGGTTGTTGGTAGTGGCCGTCCTAGCTGAAAGTACCACCCCCCCCCCCACCTCCCCGCTACTTTTAACTGTTATAATTATGAATTTATAATGTCACATGAAAAGATGTTAAACCTTTAAAAGTACATTTTTTTTTAATTGCGAATGTTCCACAGGAATCCTTAAAGGCATGAAAATGAGTTACAATTATAATACATGTATAATTAACAATAACCGTCCTTATTTTTTTTATATTTCAATAGTGATGATTGAAAAGTTCGGTGTTTAATAATTAATTGCTTATAATTTTTGGGGGGATTAAAATACTACTAGAACTCCCTCCTTTTCTGGTTTTAATTAGATTTTGAGCCTGCTATCAATATACATGTACTGTATTATTACTGGTGGACCTTCTAGACGTTTCTCTATTTGCTACATGTAGGCCTAAATTGTACTTGAAACTTCTTTGCCTTTAGCTTATAACTTTCCCACATCATTTTAACAGGTAAAATTGTTAAATGAATTAGGATGTTGAAAATCTTTTTCTTAGGAGAGTTACATGTATCTCAAGATGGAATAAAACTTACATCTAATCAAAGGCAAGAAAATATAATAGTATTTTAATTCAGTATTTACTCGTGATGGGTATAAGTGAGGTCATGGGAAAAATCATGTCAAAAGTCAACTAGATACTCGTTGATGTACAGGGCTGTACTTATGCGTATACAGCTTTAGCTGGTCCCGCCCTGTATTTCTTTTAATGGTTTTTTTTTCGTTAAGAAATCTGGTAAGGTATGCTAGTAAAAAAAATCCCGGTAATTTTATTACCCTAACGGAAATTACTTTCCTACAGGCCTGAAGTTCGAGTCTATTAGTCAAATTTAAGAATGTCACGCATCTTTTTTAAAAAGAGTAGCATGTCGGGGAATAAAAATAAAGTAATGTACAATTTAGATAAAGAAAATTAATGTTTGTTGAAGTATTGACAAACTTCATACCTTTATATAATGAAATCAACAAAAACTGCACAAAAATACAATCGTGACAATTATACAATTAATTCTTTTAATAGATTGCCTCAAGTTAGCATCCACTACTTTAAAAGCCGTTGTTCTTCAGGAAAACAAAATGATGCAAAATATTATAGACTTTTCTTTATCTAGAGAAATGGCCTTTGGAGAAAAGAATGGCTGAAATTCTTAAAGTTTGTTAAATATATGTGCATGATCATATGTGCATTTAGGACCCTACATTGTAATTTTATGCGAAAAGTGCAGACGTTTACTACACGGGGATCTGCGTACATATAAACAAAAAAGGAAAAAAAAGTTTTATGTAATGAATATTATAACATTATTTAATAAATGCCTTTGTATAGTACGTTGGATTACAAATTTCACACAAAAACTCATCAAGACTATTAAATACAGTGTTGATTTCACATTGATTTATTAACTAATTCTGATTTAATATAATTATACACGACGAGAATTTAGATCTAATCAATACCTATAGAAAATTATTTAATTTCTAAAGAGCATAGTTTTTTCAAATCAGTAATGAAAACTGAAATAAAAATTCTAAATAGTTCGTTCTTTCATTGAACATCTTAAAATAAATGTATGTTATTTTATAAATATGTTCTCTTGTATAACTTTGTTTATGAAATATACAATTTTTTAATTGATAAAAAAACACAAATCGTCATCTTAATTCAAACGAATTTTCGGTCGGAGGCTGTGTGTGTACATGCTCGACAACAGCCCATTGTTCCCTTTAGGCAGAAAACCGTCTCAATTCACATAGAATATACAAAAAATACACAGTGACAGGTGTCTTCGCGGCACGTGTCTCCACCTGATATGGCACGTGAGGACAGGTGCCCGTAGTTATTACACAGGCCGACTATAGTGATTTCTTCCAGTGTGGTTTTATTTTTATTATTTTTTATTTGAATGGGGGGGGGGGGGGGGCTTCTCTAGGAAAAAATGAAAAGCAATCCACCCACCCCCAATAATAATAATAATTTATTAAATAAAAAAAAAAACCAATCTTACTAAAGTAAAATACTAGTATGATAATACTCAGCCCCAAACCAATTCGATGGATTTTATCTGACCAGTTTACATTGATCTCTATGTAACCATACTTACTCTTCTATATTTTGTTTTTTTTAAAGGTCAGACGATACGTTTCCCATTAAGTATCTGTTTTGTGAATCTTCATATTAATGTATAATAAATTTGTATAAAAATCTTTATTACTTTCTAAACTGGTTTTTAATAATTTGAAACACTAAAAATGTAATTGTGACAAACCAACTGAAGAATTTTTTCCTGAAGGAATACCCCGGTATATATAAGAGATGCCAACCTCTGGTATCTCACACAAAATGCCTTGTAAGGTACCTTGAGTTTTTGTGAATACATGTTATAATGTAAAAAAAGTAAGTCTTCAATGTCAAAATATTGGAAAAAATTATAATTATATTATTGAGGAACGTCTCATCTGTCCTTAATCACTACATTTTATATAATCGCAACTTGACATATTTCTTTATTTACTTTTTTATCGATCTTTTTACCTTTTCTGTAAATAATATCATTAAAGGTGCCCTTCGCTCTTGCATTTTTTTCAAAGGAACATTCAACATAGACAGCTTACAAGAAAGTGGGATCGGAAATGATTGATATCTACATAACTGCACTTAATTTTCTCTATTCCATTTCATGCATTCTATACGAGTTTACCAAAACTTATTTGATAAATTTTTAATATTAAATTGCGTTCACGGTGCTGAAATATCAAATTTTATCACGCAGAAATACACATTAGTTATTTTAACTGTTTGAAGGGAAGTTAATTATTTTGATACAGCATGTAAACACTTTTGAAATATTTCTATAATTGGTAATCATATGGTAACATCAGAAAATATTTAACTTTTTGTAAAATAAAAAAGTAGGTGGGTTAGCATTGAGATATACTTTCAAAGTTTCTCTACCTGGGAAACATGGGGGAAACTACACATTGGTGGCTTCCATGTCGGGAATCTATATGGAAACCACTGAGGCATGTTTCCATGGTTTCCTATCTTGGGAAACTAACGGGAAACCACAGGTTGGTTGTTTCCATGTCGGGAATCTACATGGAAACCACCAGGGCATGTTTCCATGGTTTCCTATCTTGGGAAACTAACGGGAAACCACAGGTTGGTTGTTTCCATGTCGGGAATGTACATGGAAACCACCAGGGCATGTTTCCATGGTTTCCTATCTTGGGAAACTTACGGGAAACCACAGGTTGATTGTTTCCATGTCGGGAATCTATGTGGAAACCACTATGTGGTTTCCATAAAATGGAAACTATATGGAAACTACTGATGTCACGATTCCGATATGTTTCCATCGGGTTTCCAAATTTGGGAAACCTGGCTTTTCATCCTGTGTTCTATTTTGGCCCTTTGGTATACAAGTTCGCTTTCCTTCTGGACATATTCAATTTTCTTTTTTGCGGTTTCTTTTTTAATTTTTTGTTGTAGATACAGGTCCGACTTAGCCGTACTCGCTCGTGATCTGGAAGACGTTGTCTTAGTTGAAGAAGCCATCTTTCACTGTTTTGTTTCAGTTAACAAAATGCCTCAAAGGTTCATAAAATTTATTCAGAATTCAACTTTCAAGGGTCTGGAGCAGACTTCATACATTCTCTTGTGAGACATTCTGTGAAAGCTACACAAAAAAATAAAAATACAAATTAATTCATGTAGATTCACAACTTCAGGTAATATAAATCAAAAACTACCAAGAAACTTATAAAGATTCATAGGTAAACATTACACAAATTAATCCTGACATTCAAAACTTATATTTGAGTTTCCTCTGTAAATTCTTCTACACTATCAATAGTTAAGCAACACATTATCAACTTGTTCTACTCAAATATACAAAATTTTGTAAAATTTAACTTTAAACTGACTTTCTAACAGCCTGTGGATTTTAAATCTAAAAATAGCATCGACTGCGGGTTGCAAGTACAGCATGAACAAAAATACTTATGACATGCACAATAAAATGATTGCATAGTAAACTGCAAACAAAATAATCTAATATTCAGACAATTTCAATTATAAAACTTACATGGTTGCCGCTATATAACAAGAAGTTTCGTTGATAAATTTGAGTGCATGAACCTCGTGCTGACTTCCGGAAATGCCGTTATACAAACAAAAATGAAAGTAAATAAAGATGGACATAAGATTTCCGGAATGATCGAGTGTGGTAACATTACAGACCCTTCATTGGATATGAAGCTCCTTGACCCTTTGACCTTGACCTTTGAGATTGACGTACTTTATAAAAGCAAACCTTGACCATAACTTTTAAAGACTTAGGGCTAGTTGCTTTCATACTTTACATATTTGATCCTTATGACAAGACCTTTCATTTGATAACAATAACTTCGACCCTTTGACCTTGACCTTGGAGTTTGACCTACTTTTTAAGAAATTGAACTTTAACCATAACTTCTGAACTGTTAGGGCTAGGGTTTTCATGCTCTACATAAGTATTTTATGTGGCAAGACCTTTCATTTGATACTAATTACATTGACCTTTTGACCTTGACCTTGGAGATTTTTGTACTTATTAAAAACCTTTAACATTAGCTTACTTTCAAATTTCACAATTGTTTTCCAGTGAGAATACCCTACTTTTGGTACCAATTAATTAAATTTGCATTTAAGAAAAGCTAAATCTTTGCTATGTTGCCATACGGGGGCATCAGTGTTTTACAAACACATCTTGTTGTTTTAATTTTGGATTCAGAAGATTATTTTGCTCAATTTTTTACATTGCTTCTGCTTTTACGGAAGCCGCCTCCTTCTTCTTCCTCTCTTCCCTCTCCTTTCTCTCCTTCTCTGCCTGGGCGCGTGTGTACGGCCGCTGGAGCTCTGTTTCCTCCGACAGGCTGCACATCCCCGTTGGGAATCCAGTCCGGTGGCCCGGAATGCATATGAATTCCTCCAAAGTCTCAGGAGGTAACCTTATCCCCCTCCTAACCGGAGGCTGGCATCTCAGGTTGCGGCACTTCAATACCGCTCTGATCACCCAGGCAAGAGCCAGGATGATCAAAAGCAGTAATGTATTAACCGCGACACCTAAAAGATCATCAACTGAAATAAATGCAAACAATTTTTTAAAAACCTTAATTGGTTTTGCTTTATTCATTTCTTTCTCTTTTTTTAATAATGTTCATATGAAAAAGACATATTTTCTTGTTAATCTCTTTAATCGTTTAAGGAACTAAAAACTTCTTTTCATTTCAAATTAAATATATTTTTTTTTTAATTTCATTAATGCAACACTGGATAAATATATGGTTATTTCATAGGCTGTATTTTCATATCATCTAGTAGCAACAAATTTACTTACTTGATTTTACATGAAATCATTTAGCATGCAACATGCACTAAGAGAAAAAAACCCAAAATCATACATAAAAAAAACAATGCAGATTTCTTTTTGGGAAAAGAAAGCTTTCCCTTCTCATAAAAAAGAAAATAATGTTAACCTTGAAACATCCTTTCGTAATCAATAATTAAAAAAAGGTAATTTAACATTCCATTTTTTATTTCTGTAACAGACTTTTTTTTCCTGCTAAAATCTGACATCATTAAATATATTTTTCTTTAAAGAAAAACATGATCTGAAAAGAATTCTTTCACTATACACTGTATTTAAAATTTCATTAAATTTCGTTTTGGGTCATTTCATATACCACATTGTCCTCTTCGCCATCATTGTCCTCCGTAGACGACAGCGATGTGAATTGTTGAGTGTTCTTAGTTAAGGTCTTCCGTCTTCACGGAAGACCTTATAGTGATTCTACTGTTTCTTATTAGGGTCTTCCGTCTCCAACGGAAGACCCTTCTATTATTCTATTGTTTCTTTTTCACTTTTATTATTATTCTTCCTTTTTTTTTCTCACAATTTTTGTGCAGAAGATTTCTCAGAGATGCATGGACGGATTTCTTTGACATTTTCAGAGATGATGTATCACGATCTGAACTTGATTCGTTTTTTTTTAATTTTTGAAAAATCACTTCCGGTCGGAAGTTATCGCCCATTAATCGATTTTTTAGTGACCATTTTGTCGACACAAAAACTCAAAAACGACAAAAGCTAGAATGTTGTCGTTTTCAGGACTAATAGATGACATGTTGTAGTTTTGCACTAATTTTTCAAATCTTCCGTCAGTGCTTCCGGTCGATACCGGAAGCGAATTTAAAAAACCGCAATTTTTCAACTTTTTTGTTTTCCAATATTTTTCTTTGATATTAGATCTCTTAATAGTGACTCTTTTGCGAATGCAAAATATGTAATTTGTTTTAGAATCGAAAAAGGCAATCTCGAGATTTTCGCATTTAAAAATTCGAAGCGGTGTTTTCAATGGCTGAATGGTTAGTGCGTCGGATTGTCACGCGGGCGACCCGGGTTCGCTCCCCCGAATGTCCAATTTTTTTTATCATTTTTTCTGCTAGATTTTTCGTTTTTTACTTCAGAATCGGACGGAAGACCCCTCGTTGCTCGCAACGAGATCGTATCTAGTTATTATTATTATTATTTTTCCGCCCATCTAATTTTGTGCACGCGATTTCTCAAAGACTACTGGATGGAATGACATGAAATTTACGGAAACAATGTGTTATTATCTGAAGTTATTTTATCCGAGAGATTTTTCGAAGATTCGCTTCCGGTGCCAAGTTACGGGACATTTCCTGATTTTAAAATGACATTTTGTCCACGGATTTTCTCAAGAACGGTAAAAGATATCAAAATGAAACTTTCAGGGATGATAGAGCGTCGTAATTACTATCCAGGACGCAACTTTTCGTTCGTCGTCAGTACTTCCTGTTGTTACAAGATGCGAATTTAAAAAGTCGATTTTTCTAACTTTTTTGTTTTTCAATATTTTTGAAGTATTTTCAGTTTGGGTAATAGAGACCTTTCCAATGATGCTCACTATAAAATTTGTTTGAATATTTACAAATCCAAAGTCTAGATATTAACATTCAAAAATCTGAAGCGGATCCAAAATGGCGGCTGTCTCCGTAGACTCCGCCATTTCGCGAGTAGGGGTTTATGGAGGCAGGTGAGCGTTTGATTAAACCATTCTGACATAAGGATACATGAAATGTTAAAAACTACTTCGACTTTCACGTAGTAGTGAAATGGTTGGAGGAGTCACCTCCCGTTACTTGTTTATATTGTAATAGATAATCAATGTAAATATTGTAATTAATTGGTCAGTTGACAAAAGAATTATACAAGTATTATTGATAAATGATGTTCTGTTAGAAAATAATAATAGTGTTGGCAAAAGAAAGGCAGTCTGTTGTATTTTATCAATATGATATCTGATAACTAATGATCATTTATTAAGTTGAAGTACAAGGGGGCAGTACAGCCAACTGGCTTGTGTCTTCACTTTGGTACAGAAACCAATTGGTTTATCGATCAAATCGGATTGTGCAAAGTTGCCGTAGTCAGTGACTAGTTAAAATGTAGCTGTGTGATGTTAGCTATAGGTTTGTCATTAGGACAGAGAAGCTCTTACAAATTTAAATCATACTGTGTACAGAGGCGTAGTCACAAACTTCAAAGTGGGGGGGCTCAACTCCAGAAATTCTTTGACAAGCAAAAAAAAAAAAAAAAAAAAAAAAACTTAAAAGTGGGGGGGCTCAACTCCAGAAATTCTTTGACAAGCAAAAAAAAAAAAAAAAAAAAAAAAAAAAAAAAAAAGGGAAGTTCCCCAAACTCGAAAATCCTATTTCGTGGGGGGGGGGGGGGGGGGTGGTGTAGAGGCCAACTTTTTTAAAGGCAAGTTACTTTCAAATCCAATTATACAAGGGTCAAAAAGTGGGTGGGGAGGAAAACATTCAATGCATATTTCCTATAGTAAAGGTTATGTTGGGGAAAATAGCTGTGATTTTGTTCTTCTTTTAAAAAGTGGGGGGGCGCAGACATACTCTTGCCCCCCCCACATCTGAAAGTGGGGGGCTAGTGCCCCCGCTGCCCCCCCTGTGACTACGCCTATGGTGTAAGTATATTGTAGCCACATGGCTAGAGTTATATAGGCAACTTGGTAAGCTGTAAGACACTAGACAGGTGTTAAAGGCTAAATCAAGAGGCACAAGGCAGGTAGATGTTGACTTATATAGTCAGTTGTATAGTGAGGCAATTATCATATGACACCAGGCAGGTGCCGGTATTAACTGGAGATATATAATTATACAAAGGACTTAGGTCATTTGATTTAAAGACACCAGGCAGATGTCATATTATTATCTGTATATATTGCATTCAATCATATCCCCAGAAAACTCGGTAATACGACCACGGACCTACTGACCACTCAGGTCCGACACGTTACAGTAGTACGTTGCAATTGAGTGTCAATCTTAAAACGTAATTTCCGTTTCACTGCTTTAGTGTAACTGGGCTAGATACGATATGCAATGTGTATAATGTGTTACATATACTTTTTTAACCTCAGAATGAACTGTTGCAAAAGTACAGGTATACACAAGTATATTTAGAGCAGTACTCCCAATAGCTTAATGGTTAGCGCGTTGGGGATATAAAAGTAAAAAAAAGCGCATTCACGTTGCCGACACGGATTCAATCCTCCTTGTGACCAAAATTTTGAAACTCTTTTCAGCTCGATTTTACGTGGGTTTCTTTTCCTAAAACGGACGGAAGACCTCTCGTTGCTCGCAACGAGATCGTATCTAGTTCTTTTTATTTTTCTACATGCATACAAAGCTATACTAAGTATAGGCATGAATAATAATATATACAGATAATTCCATTCATGCCCGGTACCCGGTACAGTTGCTCCCTGTTTTGTCGAGTCTGTTACGGTGTTTTCGTCACTTGTGGTCACTATGGATTGAGTGATGAAGGGGGGTGGTGTGGCTTTTCCGAGTGATTTCCTTTATATTTTGTAGCTTAGTTCAAAAGTCAAGAGAATGGAATGAAATGTAGTACATGGATGTGCGGGTAGTAAAAGTTTCTTGCTCAGGAGAGTATGTAGTGGGTGTAACAGTATTATCAGTTGTTGGGTTGTTTCTAAATGTATTGAGATATGTTAAATTCAGCACATTATTGTCAGTGGTTGTTGGTTCGGACTGTGAGGAGTGTATAGATTGTGATGTATCAGATGAAGTAGACATGTTGAATGGAATTTTTGTAATTACGCGTGATTGAGGATTCTGTGGGGTTAATGTAGATTCTGCCTGTGTACGGACAGTTGTATGTGAATCGCCTTTACTCGATGAATTACGATAATCTAAAAACATGAATAATTAAAATATTTTTTTAAAAATTTTTAAAGAAAAAAAGGTGAGAAAAAAGTGGTAGGTATCAATGATTCATAATTCAGAGACTGTATTACATTTTGAAATGTAGTTCAAAGGAAAAAAAACAAGTTTTGAAGTTAGAGGAAAAATTACCAAAAACCATAAAAACAAGTAACAGTGGCATGCAATCATTTTGTTTGGGAATGAAATCAAGATCAGTATTATAACTTACGATTATCTTGTAGCGATGTCATGTTCGTTAACGTTGGTTGCGTAACTTCGTTCGTCTGAAAAGGTTAAATGATGTATATAAATTTAGTCCAGTTTTTGTTCCAAAAATAAAAGAAAAAAAAACAGATAATAACATAAAGTAAAAAAAACCCCAATTTCCGTAGAATTAAAGTCTGCTATTTCTATATGATTTTTTGCGGAATTAATTTTTAAACAATCGTATGAAAATCTTAGGTACCGATACAAGAGATCATTTTGAAACATTATCATAAAAAAAAATCCTTAGTACTAATCAAGAATCAATTCTCTTCTTACAAACAAAGAAACTCATTACCTGCACAAAAAACCTTGCCTCCTCTCAGGGAACAAGCCATAATACTAATGGGTCACGCACCTTCGATTAGGTACTCGTGACACGTGATAACCTTGAACTGATTGGGTAGAATAACCCAGAGAGTACTGTTTCCCACGATTCCATTTCCCTTTGATAATTCCGAGTACGCATTGGTCACTTTGACTTAAAAGAGTCTTTAGAAGTTTAATTAGCTTTTATCAGGAAGAGTATTTAATCTTTAAAACCTGCACAATTTAATCTTTCATCAAGACTCCGCAAAATTATCTCACGAATCTGATTGCTGCATAATTTTCTGTATTTTGTGATGGGACCCTGGCACTCTCCGCTTATCATCACTTGATTAATCACGGATTGAGATTGGATACTTCGTACCCAACATTTCACTTCAACCACTTTAGCTCCTGCGGGTGGACATGCATCAAACCTTGGACAGCGATAATAATCAACGTGATAACAAAAACAATTAGTATACACCATGTAAACATTCAAACCAAACATCAAAAGTAGATTTAGATCTAACATACATTTCAAAAAAATTTTAAGTTCTACCTTTTTTTAAAAAATAC